>NW_025228202.1:88473-89426 GCF_018294505.1 Triticum aestivum | reverse complement strand
TCAATTTCAACCCTTTCTGACTTCATTTGTTATTTTTCATGCATTTACTTATTATTTTGAGCTATAAGACCCTGAAATTGAAAAGCATTAGAAATGAACTCTGAAAAGGTTGAAAGTTGGCATGGTATCATCATTTCATCCACATAGCATATGCAAGAAAGTTGAGAGGGTTACGACAAAAATTGGATGCACTTCGTGTACAAAATGGACAATCTCTTTCGAAGTATCAAGGTTACATACGGAAACTCGTCTGTTACAAAGGGATTTCATTTTTTTAAACTTATTTGAACTCCTGACTTTTTGTGTGGTCAAAATGCACCATTCAAAGCCACATCATCAATTTTTAACCCTTTCTGAGTTCATTTGTTGTTTTTCATGCATTTACTGCTTATTTTGAGCTATAAGACCCTGAATATGAAAAGCATTTCAAATGAACTCTGAAAAGGTTGAAAGTTGGCATGGTATCATCATTTCATCCACATAGCATATGCAAGAAAGTAGAGAGGGTTACGGCAAAAATTGGATGCACTTCGTGTACAAAACGGACAGTCTCTTTCGAAGTATCAGGGTTTCATTCGGAAACTCGTCGGTTACAAAGGGATTTCATTTTTTGAACTTATTTGAACTCCAGACTTTTTCTGGGTTCAAAATGCACCATTCAAAGCCACATCATCAATTTTCAACCCTTTCTGACTTCATTTGTTATTTTTCATGCATTTACTGATTATTTTGAGCTATAAGACCCTCAAATTGAAAAGCATTTCAAATGAACTCTGAAAAGGTTGAAAGTTGGCATGCTATCATCATTTCATCCACATAGCATGTGCAAATAAGTAGGGAGGGTTATGACAAAAATAGATGCACTTCGTGTACAAAACGGACAGTCTCTTTCGAAGTATCAGGGTTTCATACAGAAACTCGTCTGTTACAAAGGGATTTCATTTTTTGAACTT
>NW_025228202.1:85559-87723 GCF_018294505.1 Triticum aestivum | reverse complement strand
CGTGTACAAAATGGACAATCTCTTTCGAAGTATCAGGGTTACATACGGAAACTCGTCTGTTACAAAGGGATTTCATTTGTTTAAACTTATTTGAACTCCTGACTTTTTGTGTGTTCAAAATGCACTATTCAAAGCCACATCATCAATTTTCCACCCTTTCTGACTTCATTTGTTATTTTTCATGCATTTACTTATTATTTTGAGCTATATGACCCTGAAATTGAAAAGCATTTCAAATGAACTCTGAAAAGGTTGAAAGTTGGCATGCTATCATCATTTCATACACATAGCATGTGCAAGAAAGTAGGGAGGGTTACGACAAAAACTAGATGCACTTCGTGTACAAAATGGACAATCTCTTTCGAGGTATCAGGGTTTCATATGGAAACTCATCTGTTAAAAAGGGATTTCAATTTTTTGATCTTATTTGAACTCCAGAATTTTTCTGTGTTCAAAATGCACCATTCAAAGCCACATCATCAATTTTCAACCCTTTCTGACTTCATTTGTTATTTTTCGTGCATTTACTGATTATTTCGAGCTATATGACCCTGAAATTGAAAAGCATTTCAAATGAACTCTTAAAAGGTTGAAAGTTCGCATGCTATCATCATTTCACCCACATAGCATGTGCAAGAAAGTTGAGAGGGTTACGACAAAAACTAGATGCACTTCGTGTACAAAACGGACAGTCTCTTTCGAAGTATCAGGGTTTCATACGGAAACTCGTCTGTTACAAAGGGATTTCATTTTTTTAAACTTATTTGAACTCCTGACTTTTTGTGTGTTCAAAATGCACCATTCAAAGCCACATCATCAATTTTTAACCCTTTCTGAGTTCATTTGTTATTTTTCATGCATTTACTACTTACTTTAAGCTATAAGACCCTGATATTGAAAAGCATTTCAAATGAACTCTGAAAAGGTTGAAAGTTGGCATGGTATCATCATTTCATCCACATAGCATATGCAAGAAAGTTGAGAGGGTTACGGCAAAAATTGGATGCACTTCTTGTACAAAACGGACAGTCTCTTTCGAAGTATCAGGGTTACATACGGAAACTCGTCTGTTACAAAGGGATTTCATTTTTTTAACTTATTTGAACTCCTGACTTTTTGTGTGTTCAAAATGCACCATTCAAAGCCACATCATCAATTTTTAACCCTTTCTGACTTCATTTGTTATTTTTCATGCATTTACTTATTATTTTGAGCTATAAGACCCTGAAATTGAAAAGCATTTCAAATGAACTCTGAAAAGGTTGAAAGTTGGCATGGTATCATCATTCCATCCACATAGCATGTGGAAGAAAGTAGGGAGGGTTACGACAAAAACTAGATGCACTTCGTGTACAAAACGGATAGTCTCTTTCGAACTATCAGGGTTTCATACGGAAACTCGTCTATTACAAAGGGATTTCATTTTTTGAACTTATTTGAACTCCAGACTTTTTCTGTGTTCAAAATGCACCATTCAAAGCCACATCATCAATTTTCAACCCTTTCCCACTTCATTTGTTATTTTTCATGCATTTACTTATTATTTTGAGCTATCAGACCCTGAAATTGAAAAGCATTAGAAATGAACTCTGAAAAGGTTGAAAGTTGGCATGGTATCATCATTTCATCCACATAGCATATGCAAGAAAGTTGAGAGGGTTACGACAAAAATTGGATGCACTTCGTGTACAAAATGGACAATCTCTTTCGAAGTATCAAGGTTACATACGGAAACTTGTCTGTTACAAAGGGATTTCATTTTTTAAAACTTATTTGAACTCCTGACTTTTTGTGTGTTCAAAATGCACCATTCAAAGCCACATCATCAATTTTTAACCCTTTCTGAGTTCATTTGTTATTTTTCATGCATTTACTGCTTATTTTGAGCTATAAGACCCTGAAATTGAAAAGCATTTCAAATGAACTCTGAAAAGGTTGAAAGGTTGCTTGGTATCATCATTTCACCCACATAGCATGTGCAAGAAAGTAGAGAGGGTTACAGCAAAAATTGGATGCACTTCGTGTACAAAACGGACAGTCTCTTTCGAAGTATCAGGGTTTCATTCGGAAACTCGTCGGTTACAAAGGGATTTCATTTTTTGAACTTATTTGAGCTCCGGACTTTTTCTGTGTTCAAAATGCACCATTCAAAGGCACATCATCA
>NW_025228202.1:84910-85477 GCF_018294505.1 Triticum aestivum | reverse complement strand
GAAGTATCAGGGTTTCATTCGGAAACTCGTCGGTTACAAAGGGATTTCATTTTTTGAACTTATTTGAGCTCCAGACTTTTTCTGTGTTCAAAATGCACCATTCAAAGGCACATCATCAATTTTCAACCCTTTCTGGCTTCATTTTTTATTTTTCATGCATTTACTGATTATTTTGAGCTATAAGACCCTCAAATTGAAAAGCATTTCAAATGAACTCTGAAAAGGTTGAAAGTTGGCATGGTATCATCATTTCATCCACATAGCATGTGGAAGAAAGTAGGGAGGGTTACGACAAAAAATAAATGCACTTCGTGTACAAAACGGACAGTCTCTTTCGAAGTATCAGGGTTTCATACGGAAACTCGTCTGTTACAAAGGGATTTCATTTTTTGAACTTATTTGAACTCCAGACTTTTTCTGTGTTCAAAATGCACCATTCAAAGCCACATCATCAATTTTCAACCCTTTCTGACTTCATTTGTTATTTTTCATGCATTTACTTATTATTTTGAGCTATAAGACCCTGAAATTGAAAAGCATTTCAAATGAACTCTGAAAAGGTTGAAA
>NW_025228202.1:83748-84900 GCF_018294505.1 Triticum aestivum | reverse complement strand
GAAGTATCAGGGTTTCATACGGAAACTCGTCTGTTACAAAGGGATTTCATTTTTTGAACTTATTTGAACTCCAGACTTTTTCTGTGTTCAAAATGCACCATTCAAAGCCACATCATCAATTTTCAACCCTTTCTGACTTCATTTGTTATTTTTCATGCATTTACTTATTATTTTGAGCTATAAGACCCTGATATTGAAAAGCATTTCAAATGAACTCTGAAAAAGTTGAAAGTTGGCACGCTATCATCATTTAATCCACATAGCATGTGCAAGAAAGTAGGGAGGGTTACGACAAAAATTAGACGCACTTCGTGTACAAAATGGACAATCTCTTTCGAGGTATCAGGGTTTCATACGGAAACTCATCTGTTACAAAGGGATTTCAATTTTTTGAAGTTATTTGAACTCCAGACTTTTTGTGTGTTCAAAATGCACCATTCCAAGCCACATCATCAATTTTCAACGCTTTCCCACTTCATTTGTTATTTTTCATGCATTTACTTATTATTTTGAGCTATAAGACCCTGAAATTGAAAAGCATTAGAAATGAACTCTAAAAAGGTTGAAAGTTGGCATGGTATCATCATTTCATCCACATAGCATATGCAAGAAAGTTGAGAGGGTTACGACAAAAATTGGATGCACTTCGTGTACAAAATGGACAATCTCTTTCGAAGTATCAAGGTTACATACGGAAACTTGTCTGTTACAAAGGGATTTAATTTTTTAAAACTTATTTGAACTCCTGACTTTTTGTGTGTTCAAAATGCACCATTCAAAGCCACATCATCAATTTTTAACCCTTTCTGAGTTCATTTGTTATTTTTCATGCATTTACTGCTTATTTTGAGCTATAAGACCCTGAAATTGAAAAGCATTTCAAATGAACTCTGAAAAGGTTGAAAGGTTGCTTGGTATCATCATTTCACCCACATAGCATGTGCAAGAAAGTAGAGAGGGCTACAGCAAAAATTGGATGCACTTCGTGTACAAAACGGACAGTCTCTTTCGAAGTATCAGGGTTTCATTCGGAAACTCGTCGGTTACAAAGGGATTTCATTTTTTGAACTTATTTGAGCTCCAGACTTTTTCTGTGTTCAAAATGCACCATTCAAAGGCACATCATCAATTTTCAACCCTTTCTGGCTTCAT
>NW_025228202.1:81817-82762 GCF_018294505.1 Triticum aestivum | reverse complement strand
GTTACAAAGGGATTTCATTTTTTTAAACTTATTTGAACTCCTGACTTTTTGTGTGGTCAAAATGCACCATTCAAAGCCACATCATCAATTTTTAACCCTTTCTGAGTTCATTTGTTATTTTTCATGCATTTACTGCTTATTTTGAGCTATAAGACCCTGAATATGAAAAGCATTTCAAATGAACTCTGAAAAAGTTGAAAGTTGGCATGGTATCATCATTTCATCCACATAGCATATGCAAGAAAGTAGAGAGGGTTACGGAAAAAATTGGATGCACTTCGTGTACAAAACGGACAGTCTCTTTCGAAGTATCAGGGTTTCATTCGGAAACTCGTCGGTTACAAAGGGATTTCATTTTTTGAACTTATTTGAACTCCAGACTTTTTCTGGGTTCAAAATGCACCATTCAAAGCCACATCATCAATTTTCAACCCTTTCTGACTTCATTTGTTATTTTTCATGCATTTACTGATTATTTTGAGCTATAAGACCCTCAAATTGAAAAGCATTTCAAATGAACTCTGAAAAGGTTGAAAGTTGGCATGCTATCATCATTTCATCCACATAGCATGTGCAAGAAAGTAGGGAGGGTTATGACAAAAAATAGATGCACTTCGTGTACAAAACGGACAGTCTCTTTTGAAGTATCAGGGTTTCATACAGAAACTCGTCTGTTACAAAGGGATTTCATTTTTTGAACTTATTTGAACTCCAGACTTTTTCTGTGTTCAAAATGCACCATTCAAAGCCACATCATCAATTTTCAACCCTTTCTGACTTCATTTGTTATTTTTCATGCATTTAATTATTATTTTGAGCTATAAGACCCTGAAATTGAAAAGCATTTCAAATGAACTCTGAAAAGGTTGAAAGTTGGCACGCTATCATCATTTAATCCACATAGCATGTGCAAGAAAGTAGGGAGGGTTACGACAAAAATTAGAC
>NW_025228202.1:80178-81664 GCF_018294505.1 Triticum aestivum | reverse complement strand
TCAATTTTCAACCCTTTCTGACTTCATTTGTTATTTTTCATGCATTTACTTATTATTTTGAGCTATAAGACCCTGAAATTGAAAAGCATTTCAAATGAACTCTGAAAAGGTTGAAAGTTGGCACGCTATCATCATTTCATCCACATAGCATGTGCAAGAAAGTAGGGAGGGTTACGACAAAAATTAGATGCACTTCGTGTACAAAATGGACAATCTCTTTCGAAGTATCAGGGTTACATACGGAAACTCGTCTGTTACAAAGGGATTTCATTTTTTTAAACTTATTTGAACTCCTGACTTTTTGTGTGTTCAAAATGCACCATTCAAAGCCACATCATCAATTTTTAACCCTTTCTGACTTCATTTGTTATTTTTCATGCATTTACTGCTTATTGTGAGCTATAAGACCCTGAAATTGAAAATCATTTCAAATGAACTCTGAAAAGGTTGAAAGGTTGCATGGTATCATCATTTCACCCACATAGCATGTGCAAGAAAGTAGAGAGGGTTACGGCAAAACTTGGATGCACTTCGTGTACAAAACGGACAGTCTCTTTCGAAGTATCAGGGTTTCATTCGGAAACTCGTCGGTTACAAAGGGATTTCATTTTTTGAACTTATTTGAACTCCAGACTTTTTATGTTTTCAAAATGCACCATTCAAAGCCACATCATCAATTTTCAAATTTTCTGACTTCATTTGTTATTTTTCATGCATTTACTCATTATTTTGAGCTATAAGACCCTCAAATTGAAAAGCATTTCAAATGAACTCTGAAAAGGTTGAAAGTTGGCATGCTATCATCATTTCATCCACATAGCATGTGCAAGAAAGTAGGGAGGGTTACGACAAAAAATAGATGCACTTCGTGTACAAAACGGACAGTCTCTTTCGAAGTATCAGGGTTTCATACGGAAACTCGTCTGTTACAAAGGGATTTCATTTTTTGAACTTATTTGAACTCCAGACTTTTTCTGTGTTCAAAATGCACCATTCAAAGCCACATCATCAATTTTCAACCATTTCTGACTTCATTTGTTATATTTCATGCATTTACTTATTATTTTGAGCTATAAGACCCTGAAATTGAAAAGCATTTCAAATGAACTCTGAAAAGGTTGAAAGTTGGCATGGTATCATCATTTCATCCACATAGCATATGCAAGAAAGTTGAGAGGGTTACGGCAAAAATTGGATGCACTTCATGTACAAAATGGACAATCTCTTTCGAAGTATCAGGGTTACATACGGAAACTCGTCTGTTACAAAGGGATTTCATTTTTTTAAACTTATTTGAACTCCTGACTTTTTGTGTGTTCAAAATGCACCATACAAAGCCACGTCATCAATTTTTAACCCTTTCTGACTTCATTTGTTATTTTTCATGCATTTACTTATTACTTTGAGCTATAAGACCCTGAAATTGAAAAGCATTTCAAATGAACTCTGAAAAGGTTGAAAGTTGGCATGGTATCATCATTTCATC
>NW_025228202.1:73568-74066 GCF_018294505.1 Triticum aestivum | reverse complement strand
ACCCTGAAATTGAAAAGCATTTCAAATGAACTCTGAAAAGGTTGAAAGTTGGCATGGTATCATCATTTCATCCACATAGCAAATGCAAGAAAGTTGAGAGGGTTACGACAAAAATTGGATGCACTTCGTGTACAAAATGGACAATCTCTTTCGAAGTATCAAGGTTACATACGGAAACTCGTCTGTTACAAAGGGATTTCAGTTTTTTAAACTTATTTGAACTCCTGACTTTTTGTGTGTTCAAAATGCACCATTCAAAGCCACATCATCAATTTTTAACCCTTTCTGAGCTCATTTGTTATTTTTCATGCATTTACTGCTTATTTTGAGCTATAAGACCCTGAAATTGAAAAGCATTTCAAATCAACTCTGAAAAGGTTGAAAGGTTGCATGGTATCATCATTTCACCCACATAGTATGTGCAAGAAAGTAGAGAGGGTTACGGCAAAAATTGGATGCACTTCGTGTACAAAACGGACAGTCTCTTTCAAAGTATCA
>NW_025228202.1:71023-72981 GCF_018294505.1 Triticum aestivum | reverse complement strand
AACTCCTGACTTTTTGTGTGTTCAAAATGCACCATACAAAGCCACGTCATCAATTTTTAACCCTTTCTGACTTCATTTGTTATTTTTCATGCATTTACTTATTACTTTGAGCTATAAGACCCTGAAATTGAAAAGCATTTCAAATGAACTCTGAAAAGGTTGAAAGTTGGCATGGTATCATCATTTCATCCACATAGCACCTGGAAGAAAGTAGGGAGGGTTACGACAAAAACTAGATGCACTTCGTGTACAAAACGGATAGTCTCTTTCGAACTATCAGGGTTTCATACGGAAACTCGTCTATTACAAAGGGATTTCATTTTTTGAACTTATTTGAACTCCAGACTTTTTCTGTGTTCAAAATGCACCATTCAAAGCCACATCATCAATTTTCAACCCTTTCTGACTTCATTTGTTATTTTTCATGCATTTACTTATTATTTTGAGCTATAAGACCCTGAAATTGAAAAGCATTAGAAATGAACTCTGAAAAGGTTGAAAGTTGGCATGGTATCATCATTTCATCCACATAGCATATGCAAGAAATTTGAGAGGGTTACGACAAAAATTGGATGCACTTCGTGTACAAAATGGACAATCTCTTTCGAAGTATCAAGGTTACATACGGAAACTCGTCTGTTACAAAGGGATTTCATTTTTTTAAACTTATTTGAACTCCTGACTTTTTGTGTGGTCAAAATGCACCATTCAAAGCCACATCATCAATTTTAACCCTTTCTGACTTCATTTGTTATTTTTCATGCATTTACTGCTTATTTTGAGCTATAAGACCCTGAATATGAAAAGCATTTCAAATGAACTCTTAAAAGGTTGAAAGGTTGCATGGTATCATCATTTCACCCACATAGTATGTGCAAGAAAGAAGAGAGGGTTACAGCAAAAACTAGATGCACTTCGTGTACAAAACGGACAATCTCTTTCGAAGTATCAGGGTTTCATTCGGAAACTCGTCGGTTACAAAGGGATTTCATTTTTTGAACTTATTTGAACTCCAGACTTTTTCTGTGTTCAAAATGCACATTCAAAGCCACATCATCAATTTTCAACCCTTTCTGACTTCATTTGTTATTTTTCATGCATTTACTTATTATTTTGAGCTATAAGACCCTGAAATTGAAAAGCATTAGAAATGAACTCTGAAAAGGTTGAAAGTTGGCATGGTATCATCATTTCATCCACATAGCATATGCAAGAAAGTTGAGAGGGTTACGACAAAAATTGGATGCACTTCGTGTACAAAATGGACAATCTCTTTCGAAGTATCAAGGTTACATACGGAAACTCGTCTGTTACAAAGGGATTTCATTTTTTAAAACTTATTTGAACTCCTGACTTTTTGTGTGGTCAAAATGCACCATTCAAAGCCACATCATCAATTTTTAACCCTTTCTGAGTTCATTTGTTATTTTTCATGCATTTACTGCTTATTTTGAGCTATAAGACCCTGAATATGAAAAGCATTTCAAATGAACTCTTAAAAGGTTGAAAGGTTGCATGGTATCATCATTTCACCCACATAGTATGTGCAAGAAAGTAGACAGGGTTACGGCAAAAATTGGATGCACTTCGTGTACAAAACGGATAGTCTCTTTCGAAGTATCAGGGTTTCATTCGGAAACTCGTCGGCTACAAAGGGATTTCATTTTTTGAACTTATTTGAACTCCAGACTTTTTCTGTGTTCAAAATGCACCATTCAAAGCCACATCATCAGTTTTCAACCCTTTCTGACTTCATTTGTTATTTTTCATGCATTTACTGATTATTTTGAGCTATAAGACCCTCAAATTGAAAAGCATTTCAAATGAACTCTGAAAAGGTTGAAAGTTGGCATGCTATCATCATTTCATCCACATAGCATGTGCAAGAAAGTAGGGAGGGTTACGACAAAAAATAGATACACTTCGTGTACAAAACGGACAGTCTCTTTCGAAGTATC
>NW_025228202.1:67459-69481 GCF_018294505.1 Triticum aestivum | reverse complement strand
CAAGAAAGTAGGGAGGGTTACGACAAAAAATAGATGCACTTCGTGTACAAAACGGACAGTCTCTTTCGAAGTATCAGGGTTTCATACGGAAACTCGTCTGTTACAAAGGGATTTCAGTTTTTGAACTTATTTGAACTCCAGACTTTTTCTGTGTTCGAAATGCACCATTCAAAGCCACATCATCAATTTTCAACCCTTTCTGACTTCATTTGTTATTTTTCATGCATTTACTGACTATTTTGAGCTATAAGACCCTGAAATTGAGAAGCATTTCAAATGAACTCTGAAAAGGTTGAAAGTTGGCACGCTATCATCATTTAATCCACATAGCATGTGCAAGAAAGTAGGGAGGGTTACGACAAAAATTAGATGCACTTCGTGTACAAAATGGACAATCTCTTTCGAGGTATCAGGGTTTCATACGGAAACTCATCTGTTACATAGGGATTTCAATTTTTTGAAGTTATTTGAACTCCAGACTTTTTGTGTGTTCAAAATGCACCATTCAAAGCCACATCATCAATTTTTAACTCTTTCTGACTTCATTTGTTATTTTTCATGCATTTACTTATTATTTTGAGCTATAAGACCCTGAAATTGAAAAGCATTTCAAATGAACTCTGAAAAGGTTGCAAGTTGGCATGGTATCATCATTTCATCCACATAGCATATGCAAGAAAGTTGAGAGGGTTACGGCAAAAATTGGATGCACTTCGTGTACAAAATGGACAATCTCTTTCGAAGTATCAGGGTTACATACGGAAACTCGTCTGTTACAAAGGGATTTCATTTTTTTTAAACTTATTTGAACTCCTGACTTTTTGTGTGTTCAAAATGCACCATTCAAAGCCACATCATCAATTTTTAACCCTTTCTGACTTCATTTGTTATTTTCATGTATTTACTTATTATTTTGAGCTATAAGACCCTGAAATTGAAAAGCATTTCAAATGAACTCTGAAAAGGTTGAAAGTTGGCATGGTATCATCATTTCATCCACATAGCATGTGGAAGAAAGTAGGGAGGGTTACGACAAAAACTAGATGCATTTCGTGTACAAAACGGATAGTCTCTTTCGAACTATGAGGGTTTCATACGGAAACTCGTCTATTACAAAGGGGTTTCATTTTTTGAACTTATTTGAACTCCAGACTTTTTCTGTGTTCAAAATGCACCATTCAAAGTCACATCATCAATTTTCAACCCTTTCTGACTTCATTTGTTATTTTTCATGCATTTACTTATTATTTTGAGCTATAAGACCCTGAAATTGAAAAGCATTAGAAATGAACTCTGAAAAGGTTGAAAGTTGGCATGGTATCATCATTTCATCCACATAGCAAATGCAAGAAAGTTGAGAGGGTTACGACAAAAATTGGATGCACTTCGTGTACAAAATGGATAATCTCTTTCGAAGTATCAAGGTTACATACGGAAACTCGTCTGTTACAAAGGGATTTCAGTTTTTTAAACTTATTTGAACTCCTCACTTTTTGTGTGTTCAAAATGCACCATTCAAAGCCACATCATCAATTTTTAACCCTTTCTGAGCTCATTTGTTATTTTTCATGCATTTACTGCTTATTTTGAGCTATAAGACCCTGAAATTGAAAAGCATTTAAAATCAACTCTGAAAAGGTTGAAAGGTTGCATGGTATCATCATTTCACCCACATATTATGTGCAAGAAAGTAGAGAGGGTTACGGCAAAAATTGGATGCACTTCGTGTACAAAACGGACAGTCTCTTTCGAAGTATCAGGGTTTCATTCGGAAACTCGTCGGTTACAAAGGGATTTCATTTTTTGAACTTATTTGAACTCCAGACTTTTTCTGGGTTCAAAATGCACCATTCAAAGCCACATCATCAATTTTCAACCCTTTCTGACTTCATTTGTTATTTTTCATGCATTTACTGATTATTTTGAGCTATAAGACCCTCAAATTGAAAAGCATTTCAAATGAACTCTGAAAAGGTTGAAAGTTGGCATGCTATCATCATTTCATCCACATAGCATGTGCAA
>NW_025228202.1:65226-66536 GCF_018294505.1 Triticum aestivum | reverse complement strand
TTTCATGCATTTACTTATTATTTTGAGCTATAAGACCCTGAAATTGAAAAGCATTTCAAATGAACTCTGAAAAGGTTGAAAGTTGGCATGCTATCATCATTTCATCCACATAGCTTGTGCAAGAAAGTAGGGAGGGTTACGACAAAAATTAGATGCACTTCGTGTACAAAATGGACAATCTCTTTCGAAGTATCAGGGTTACATACGGAAACTCGTCTGTTACAAAGGGATTTCATTTTTTAAAACTTATTTGAACTCCTGGCTTTTTGTGTGTTCAAAATGCACCATTCAAAGCCACATCATCAATTTTTAACCCTTTCTGACTTCATTTGTTATTTTTCATGCATTTACTGCTTATTTTGAGCTATAAGACTCTGAAATTGAAAAGAATTTCAAATGAACTCTGAAAAGGTTGAAAGGTTGCATGGTATCATCATTTCACCCACATAGCATGTGCAAGAAAGTAGAGAGGGTTACGGCAAAAATTGGATGCACTTCGTTTACAAAACGGACAGTCTCTTTCGAAGTATCAGGGTTTCATACGGAAACTCGTCGGTTACAAAGGGATTTCATTTTTTGAACTTATTTGAACTCCAGACTTTTTGTGTCATCAAAATGCACCATTCAAAGCCACATCATCAATTTTCAACCCTTTCTGACTTCATTTGTTATTTTTCATGCATTTACTGATTATTTTGAGCTATAAGACCCTGAAATTGAAAAGCATTTCAAATGAACTCTGAAAGGTTGAAAGTTGGCATGGTATCATCATTTCATCCACATAGCATGTGCAAGAAAGTAGCGAGGGTTACGACAAAAACTAGATGCACTTCGTGTACAAAACGGACAGTCTCTTTCGAAGAAGCAGGGTTTCACATGGAAACTCGTCTATTACAAAGAGATTTCATTTTTTGAACTTATTTGAACTCCAGACTTTTTCTGTGTTGAAAATGCACCATTCAAAGCCACATCATCAATTTTCAACCCTTTCTGACTTCATTTGTTATTTTTCATGCATTTACTGACTATTTTGAGCTATAAGACCCTGAAATTGAAAAGCATTTCAAATGAACTCTGAAAAGGTTGAAAGTTGGCATGGTATCATCATTTCATCCACATAGCATGTGCAAGAAAGTAGGGAGGGTTACGACAAAAATTAGATGCACTTCGTGTACAAAATGGACAATCTCTTTCGAGGTATCAGGGTTTCATACGGAAACTCATCTGTTACAAAGGGATTTCA
The DNA here is from genome assembly GCF_018294505.1 of Triticum aestivum. Lineage (NCBI taxonomy): Eukaryota > Viridiplantae > Streptophyta > Magnoliopsida > Poales > Poaceae > Triticum > Triticum aestivum. The sequence goes on along the minus strand of NW_025228202.1, from coordinate 65,293 downwards.
ATTTTTTGAAGTTATTTGAACTCCAGACTTTTTGTGTGTTCAAAATGCACCATTCAAAGCCACATCA
>NW_025228202.1:62564-63418 GCF_018294505.1 Triticum aestivum | reverse complement strand
TCAAATGAACTCTGAAAAGGTTGAAACTTGGCACGGTATCATCATTTGACCCACATAGCATGTGCAAGAATGTAGAGAGGGTTACGGCAAAAACTGGATGCACTTCGTGTACAAAACGGACAATCTCTTTCGAAGTATCAGTGTTTCATACGGAAACTCGTCTGTTGCAAAGGGGTTTCATTTTTTTTGAACTTATTTGAACTCCATAGTTTTTCTGTGCTTTAAATGCATCATTCAAAGCCACATCATCAATTTTCAACCCTTTCTGACTTCATTTGTTATTTTTCATGCATTTACTGAATATTTTGAGCTATAAGACCCTGAAATTGGAAAGCATTTCAAATGAACTCTGAAAAGGTTGAAAGTTGGCATGGTATCATCATTTGACCCACATAGCATGTGCAAGAAAGTAGACAGGGTTACGACAAAAACTGGATGCACTTCGTGTACAAAACGGACAATCTCTTTCGAAGTATCAGGGTTTCATACAGAAACTTGTCTGTTACAAAGGGATTTCATTTTTTCTGAACATATTTGAACTGCATAGTTTTTCTGTGCTCAAAATGCACCATTCAAAGCCACATCATAAATTTTCAACCCTTTCTGACTGCATTTGTTATTTTCCATGCATTTACTGGTTATTTTGAGCTATAAGACCCTCAAATTGAAAAGCATTTCAAATGAACTCTGAAAAGGTTGAAAGTTGGCATGGTATCATCATTTGCCCCACATATCATGTGCAAAAAGAAGAGAGGGTTACGGCAAAAACTGGATGCACTTCGTGTACAAAATGGACAATCTCTTTCGAAGTATCAGGGTTTCATACGGAAACTTGTCTTTTACAAAGGGATTTC
>NW_025228202.1:61819-62554 GCF_018294505.1 Triticum aestivum | reverse complement strand
TAGGGTTACGACAAAAAGTAGATGCACTTCATGTACAAAACGGACAGTCTCTATCGAAGTATCAGGGTTTCATACGGAAACTCGTCGGTTACAAAGGGATTTCATTTTTTGAACTTATTTGAACTCCAGACTTTTTGTGTGTTCAAAATGCACCATTCAAAGCCACATCATTAATTTTCAACCCTTTCTGACTTCATTTGTTATTTTTCATGCATTTACTTATTATTTTGAGCTATAAGACCCTGAAATTGAAAAGCATTTCAAATGAACTCTGAAAAGGTTGAAAGTTAGCATGGTATCATCATTTCATCCACATAGCATATGCAAGAAAGTTGAGAGGGTTACGGCCAAAATTGGATGCACTTCGTGTAGAAAATGGACAATCTCTTTCGAAGTATCAGGGTTACATACGGAAACTCGTCTGTTACAAAGGGATTTCATTTTTTTAAACTTATTTGAACTCCTGACTTCTGGTGTGTTCAAAATGCACCATTCAAAGCCACATCATCAATTTTTAACCCTTTCTGACTTCATTTGTTATTTTTCATGCATTTACTGCTTATTTTGAGCTATAAGACCCTGAAATTGAAAAGCATTTCAAATGAACTCTGAAAAGGTTGAAAGGTTGCATGGTATCATCATTTCACCCACATAGCATGTGCAAGAAAGTAGAGAGGGTTACGGCAAAAATTGGATGCACTTCGTGTACAAAACGGACAGTCTCTTTCGAAGTAT
>NW_025228202.1:56387-58047 GCF_018294505.1 Triticum aestivum | reverse complement strand
TGACTTCATTTGTTATTTTTCATGCATTTACTTATTATTTTGAGCTATAAGACCCTGAAATTGAAAAGCATTTCAAATGAACTCTGAAAAGGTTGAAAGTTGGCATGGTATCGTCATTTCATCCACATAGCATCTGCAAGAAAGTAGCGAGGGTTAAGACAAAAACTAGATGCACTTCGTGTACAAAACGGACAGTCTGTTTCGATGTATCAGGGTTTCACATGGAAACTCGTCTATTACAAAGGGATTTCATTTTTTGAACTTATTTGAACTCCAGACTTTTTCTGTGTTGAAAATGCACCATTCAAAGCCACATCATCAATTTTCAACCCTTTCTGACTTCATTTGTTATTTTTCATGCATTTACTGATTATTTTGTGCTATAAGACCCTGAAATTGAAAAGCATTTCAAATGAACTCTGAAAAGGTTGAAAGTTGGCATGGTATCATCATTTCATCCACATAGCATGTGCAAGAAAGTAGGGAGGGTTACGAAAAAAATTAGATGCACTTCGTGTACAAAACAGACAGTCTCTTTCGAAGTATCAGGGTTTCATACGGAAACTCGTCTGTTACAAAGGGATTTCATTTTTTGAACTTATTTGAACTCCAGACTTTTTCTGTGTTCAAAATGCACCATTCAAAGCCACATCATCAATTTTCAACCCTTTCTGACTTCATTTGTTATTTTTCATGCATTTACTTATTATTTTGAGCTATAAGACCCTGAAATTGAAAAGCATTTCAAATGAACTCTGAAAAGGTTGAAACTTGGCACGCTATCATCATTTCATCCACATAGCATGTGCAAGAAAGTAGGGAGTGTTACGACAAAAATTAGATGCACTTCGTGTACAAAATGGACAATCTCTTTCGAGGTATCAGGGTTTCATGCGGAAACTCATCTGTTACAAAGGGATTTCAATTTTTTGAAGTTATTTGAACTCCAGACTTTTTGTGTGTTCAAAATGCACCATTCAAAGCCACATCATCAATTTTCAACCCTTTCTGACTTCATTTGTTATTTTTCATGCATTTACTTATTATTTTGAGCTATAAGACCCTGAAATTGAAAAGCATTTCAAATGAACTCTGAAAAGGTTGAAAGTTGGCATGGTATCATCATTTCATCCACATAGCATATGCAAGAAAGTTGAGAGGGTTATGGCAAAAATTGGATGCACTTCGTGTACAAAATGGACAATCTCTTTCGAAGTATTAGGGTTACATACGGAAACTCGTCTGTTACAAAGGGATTTCATTTTTTTAAACTTATTTGAACTCCTGAGTTTTTGTGTGTTCAAAATGCACCATTCAAAGCCACATCATCAATTTTTAACCCTTTCTGACTTCATTTGTTATTTTTCATGCATTTACTGCTTATTTTGAGCTATAAGACCCTGAAATTGAAAAGCATTTCAAATGAACTCTGAAAAGGTTGAAAGTTGGCATGGTATCATCATTTCATCCACATAGCATGTGCAAGAAAGTAGGGTGGGTTACGAAAAAATTTAGATGCACTTCGTGTACAAAACGGACAGTCTCTTTCGAAGTATCAGGGTTTCATACGGAAACTCGTCTGTTACAAAGGGATTTCATTTTTTGAACTTATTTGAACTCCAGACTTTTTCTGTGTTCAAAATGCACCATTCAAAGCCAC
>NW_025228202.1:55234-56114 GCF_018294505.1 Triticum aestivum | reverse complement strand
TTGAAAGTTGGCATGGTATCATCATTTCATCCACATAGCATGTGCAAGAAAGTAGGGTGGGTTACGAAAAAAATTAGATGCACTTCGTGTACAAAACGGACAGTCTCTTTCGAAGTATCAGGGTTTCATACGGAAACTCGTCTGTTACAAAGGGATTTCATTTTTTGAACTTATTTGAACTCCAGACTTTTTCTGTGTTCAAAATGCACCATTCAAAGCCACATCATCAATTTTCAACCCTTTCTGACTTCATTTGTTATTTTTCATGCATTTACTTATTATTTTGAGCTATAAGACCCTGAAATGGAAAAGCATTTCAAATGAACTCTGAAAAGGTTGAAAGTTGGCATGGTATCATCATTTCATCCACATAGCATCTGCAAGAAAGTAGCGAGTGTTACGACAAAACTAGATGCACTTCGTGTACAAAACGGACAGTCTCTTTCGATGTATCAGGGTTTCACATGGAAACTCGTCTATTACAAAGGGATTTCATTTTTTGAACTTATTTGAACTCCAGACTTTTTCTGTGTTGAAAATGCACCATTCAAAGCCACATCATCAATTTTCAACCCTTTCTGACTTCATTTGTTATTTTTCATGCATTTACTGATTATTTTGTGCTATAAGACCCTGAAATTGAAAAGCATTTCAAATGAACTCTGAAAAGGTTGAAAGTTGGCATGGTATCATCATTTCATCCACATAGCATGTGCAAGAAAGTAGGGAGGGTTACGAAAAAAATTAGATGCACTTCGTGCACAAAACGGACAGTCTCTTTCGAAGTATCAGGGTTTCATACGGAAACTCGTCTGTTACAAAGGGATTTCATTTTTTGAACTTATTTGAACTCCAGACTTTTTCTCTGTTCAAAATGCAC
>NW_025228202.1:50981-51835 GCF_018294505.1 Triticum aestivum | reverse complement strand
GCTATAAGACCCTGAAATTGAAAAGCATTTCAAATGAACTCTGAAAAGGTTGAAAGTTGGCATGGTATCATCATTTCATCCACATAGCATGTGCAAGAAAGTAGGGAGGGTTACGAAAAAAATTAGATGCACTTCGTGTACAAAACGGACAGTCTCTTTCGAAGTATCAGGGTTTCATACGGAAACTCGTCTGTTACAAAGGGATTTCATTTTTTGAACTTATTTGAACTCCAGACTTTTTCTGTGTTCAAAATGCACCATTCAAAGCCACATCATCAATTTTCAACCCTTTCTGACTTCATTTGTTATTTTTCATGCATTTACTTATTATTTTGAGCTATAAGACCCTGAAATTGAAAAGCATTTCAAATGAACTCTGAAAAGGTTGAAAGTTGGCATGGTATCATCATTTCATCCACATAGCATCTGCAAGAAAGTAGCGAGGGTTACGACAAAACTAGATGCACTTCGTGTACAAAACGGACAGTCTCTTTCGATGTATCAGGGTTTCATACGGAAACTCATTTGTTACAAAGGGATTTCAATTTTTTGAAGTTATTTGAACTCCAGACTTTTTGTGTGTTCAAAATGCACCATTCAAAGCCACATCATCAATTTTCAACCCTTTCTGACTTCATTTGTTATTTTTCATGCATTTACTTATTATTTTGAGCTATAAGACCCTGAAATTGAAAAGCATTTCAAATGAACTCTGAAAAGGTTGAAAGTTGGCATGGTATCATCATTTCATCCACATAGCATATGCAAGAAAGTTGAGAGGGTTATGGCAAAAATTGGATGCACTTCGTGTACAAAATGGACAATCTCTTTCGAAGTATCAGGGTTACATACGG
>NW_025228202.1:50191-50971 GCF_018294505.1 Triticum aestivum | reverse complement strand
TGTTACAAAGGGATTTCAATTTTTTGAAGTTATTTGAACTCCAGACTTTTTGTGTGTTCAAAATGCACCATTCAAAGCCACATCATCAATTTTCAACCCTTTCTGACTTCATTTGTTATTTTTCATGCATTTACTTATTATTTTGAGCTATAAGACCCTGAAATTGAAAAGCATTTCAAATGAACTCTGAAAAGGTTGAAAGTTGGCATGGTATCATCATTTCATCCACATAGCATATGCAAGAAAGTTTAGAGGGTTATGGCAAAAATTGGATGAACTTCGTGTACAAAATGGACAATCTCTTTCGAAGTATCAGGGTTTCATACGGAAACTCATCTGTTACAAAGGGACTTCAATTTTTTGAAGTTATTTGAACTCCAGACTTTTTGTGTGTTCAAAATACACCATTCAAAGCCACATCATCAATTTTCAACCCTTTCTGACTTCATTTGTTATTTTTCATGCATTTACTTATTATTTTGAGCTATAGGACCCTGAAATTGAAAAGCATTTCAAATGAACTCTGAAAAGGTTGAAAGTTGGCATGGTATCATCATTTCATCCACATAGCATATGCAAGAAAGTTGAGAGGGTTACGACAAAAATTGGATGCACTTCGTGTACAAAATGGACAATCTCTTTCGAAGTATCAGGGTTACATACGGAAACTCGTCTGTTACAAAGGGATTTCATTTTTTTAAACTTATTTGAACTCCTGACTTTTTGTGTGTTCAAAATGCACCATTCAAAGCCACATCATCAATTTTTAACCCTTTCTGA
>NW_025228202.1:47956-49478 GCF_018294505.1 Triticum aestivum | reverse complement strand
TGTACAAAACGGACAGTCTCTTTCGAAGTATCAGGGTTTCACATGGAAACTCGTCTATTACAAAGGGATTTCATTTTTTGAACTTATTTGAACTCCAGACTTTTTCTGTGTTGAAAATGCACCATTCAAAGCCACATCATCAATTTTCAACCCTTTCTGACTTCATTTGTTATTTTTCATGCATTTACTGATTATTTTGAGCTATAAGACCCTGAAATTGAAAAGCATTTCAAATGAACTCTGAAAAGGTTGAAAGTTGGCATGGTATCATCATTTCATCCACATAGCATGTGCAAGAAAGTAGGGAGGGTTACGACAAAAATTAGATGCACTTCGTGTACAAAATGGACAATCTCTTTCGAGGTATCAGGGTTTCATACGGAAACTCATCTGTTATAAAGGGATTTCAATTTTTTGAAGTTATTTGAACTCCAGACTTTTTGTGTGTTCAAAATGCACCATTCAAAGCCACATCATCAATTTTCAACCCTTTCTGACTTCATTTGTTATTTTTCATGCATTTACTTATTATTTTGAGCTATAAGACCCTGAAATTGAAAAGCATTTCAAATGAACTCTGAAAAGGTTGAAAGTTGGCACGCTATCATCATTTCATCCACATAGCATGTGCAAGAAAGTAGGGAGGGTTAGGACAAAAATTAGATGCACTTCGTGTACAAAATGGACAATCTCTTTCGTGGTATCAGGGTTTCATACGGAAACTCATCTGTTACAAAGGGATTTCAATTTTTTTGAAGTTATTTGAACTCCAGACTTTTTGTGTGTTCAAAATACACCATTCAAAGCCACATCATCAATTTTCAACCCTTTCTGACTTCATTTGTTATTTTTCATGCATTTACTTATTATTTTGAGCTATAGGACCCTGAAATTGAAAAGCATTTCAAATGAACTCTGAAAAGGTTGAAAGTTGGCATGGTATCATCATTTCATCCACATAGCGTGTGCAAGAAAGTAGCTAGGGTTACGACAAAAACTAGATGCACTTCGTGTACAAAACGGACAGTCTCTTTCGAAGTATCAGGGTTTCATACGGAAACTCGTCGGTTACAAAGGGATTTCATTTTTTGAACTTATTTGAACTCCAGACTTTTTGTGTGTTCAAAATGCACCATTCAAAGCCACATCATTAATTTTCAACCCTTTCTGACTTCATTTGTTATATTTCATGCATTTACTTATTATTTTGAGCTATAAGACCCTGAAATTGAAAAGCATTTCAAATGAACTCTGAAAAGGTTGAAAGTTGGCATGGTATCATCGTTTCATCCACATAGCATATGCAAGAAAGTTGAGAGGGTTACGGCAAAAATTGGATGCACTTCGTGTACAAAATGGACAATCTCTTTCGAAGTATCAGGGTTACATACGGAAACTCGTCTGTTACAAATGGATTTCATTTTTTTAAACTTATTTGAACTCCTGACTTCTTGTGTGTTCAAAATGCACCATTCAAAGCCACATCATCAATTTTTAACCCAATCTGACTTCATTTGTTATT
>NW_025228202.1:47266-47849 GCF_018294505.1 Triticum aestivum | reverse complement strand
GAAAAGGTTGAAAGTTGGCATGCTATCATCATTTCATCCACATAGCATGTGCAAGAAAGTAGGGAGTGTTACGCCAAAAATTAGATGCACTTCGTGTACAAAATGGACAATCTCTTTCGAAGTATCAGGGTTACATACGGAAACTCGTCTGTTACAAAGGGATTTCATTTTTTAAAACTTATTTGAACTCCTGACTTTTTGTGTGTTCGAAATGCACCATTCAAAGCCACATCATCAATTTTTAACCCTTTCTGACTTCATTTGTTATTTTTCATGCATTTACTGCTTATTTTGAGCTATAAGACCCTGAAATTGAAAAGCATTTCAAATGAACTCTGAAAAGGTTGAAAGGTTGCATGGTATCATCATTTCACCCACGTAGCATGTGCAAGAAAGTAGAGAGGGTTACGGCAAAAATTGGATGCACTTCGTGTACAAAACGGACAGTCTCTTTCAAAGTATCAGGGTTTCATACGGAAACTCGTCGGTTACAAAGGGATTTCATTTTTGAACTTATTTGAACTCCAGACTTTTTGTGTGTTCAAAATGCACCATTCAAAGCCACATCATCAATTTTCAACCC
>NW_025228202.1:46381-47256 GCF_018294505.1 Triticum aestivum | reverse complement strand
GTGTTCAAAATGGACAATCTCTTCCGAAGTATCAGGGTTTCATACGGAAACTCATCTGTTACAAAGGGATTTCAATTTTTTGAACTTATTTGAACTCCAGACTTTTTGTGTGTTCAAAATGCACCATTCAAAGCCACATCATCAATTTTCAACCCTTTCTGACTTCATTTGTTATTTTTCATGCATTTACTGATTATTTTGAGCTATAAGACCCTGAAATTGAAAAGCATTTCAAATGAACTCTGAAAAGGTTGAAAGTTGGCATGGTATCATCATTTCATCCACATAGCATGTGCAAGAAAGTAGCGAGGGTTACGACAAAAACTAGATGCACTTCGTGTACAAAACGGACAGTCTCTTTCGAAGTATCAGGGTTTCACATGGAAACTCGTCTATTACAAAGGGATTTCATTTTTTGAACTTATTTGAACTCCAGACTTTTTCTGTGTTGAAAATGCACCATTCAAAGCATGTGCAAGAAAGTAGGGAGGGTTACGACAAAAATTAGATGCACTTCGTGTACAAAATGGACAATCTCTTTCGAGGTATCAGGGTTTCATACGGAAACTCATCTGTTACAAAGGGATTTCAATTTTTTGAAGTTATTTGAACTCCAGACTTTTTGTGTGTTCAAAATGCACCATTCAAAGCCACATCATCAATTTTCAGCCCTTTCTGACTTCATTTGTTATTTTTCATGCATTTACTTATTATTTTGAGCTATAAGACCTTGAAATTGAAAAGCATTTCAAATGAACTCTGAAAATGTTGAAAGTTGGCACGCTATCATCATTTCATCCACATAGCATGTGCAAGAAAGTAGGGAGGGTTAGGACAAAAATTAGATGCACTTCGTGTACAAAATGGACAATCTC
>NW_025228202.1:39610-40707 GCF_018294505.1 Triticum aestivum | reverse complement strand
CAAGAAAGTAGCGAGGGGTACGACAAAAACTAGATGCACTTCGTGCACAAAACGGACAGTCTCTTTCGATGTATCAGGGTTTCACATGGAAACTCGTCTATTACAAACGGATTTCATTTTTTGAACTTATTTGAACTCCAGACTTTTTCTGAGTTGAAAATGCACCATTCAAAGCCACATCATCAATTTTCAACCCTTTCTGACTTCATTTGTTATTTTTCATGCATTTACTGATTATTTTGAGCTATAAGACCCTGAAATTGAAAAGCATTTCAAATGAACTCTGAAAAGGTTGAAAGTTGGCATGGTATCATCATTTCATCCACATAGCATGTGCAAGAAAGTAGGGAGGGTTACGAAAAAATTAGATGCACTTTGTGTACAAAACGGACAGTCTCTTTCGAAGTATCAGGGTTTCATACGGAAACTCGTCTGTTACAAAGGGATTTCATTTTTTGAACTTATTTGAACTCCAGACTTTTTCTGTGTTCAAAATGCACCATTCAAAGCCACATCATCAATTTTCAACCCTTTCTGACTTCATTTGTTATTTTTCATGCATTTACTTATTATTTTGAGCTATAAGACCCTGAAATTGAAAAGCATTTCAAATGAACTCTGAAAAGGTTGAGAGTTGGCACGCTATCATCATTTCATCCACATAGCATGTGCAAGAAAGTAGGGAGTGTTACGACAAAAATTAGATGCACTTCGTGTACAAAATGGACAATCTCTTTCGAGGTATCAGGGTTTCATACGGAAACTCATCTGTTACAAAGGGATTTCAATTTTTTGAAGTTATTTGAACTCCAGACTTTTTGTGTGTTCAAAATGCACCATTCAAAGCCACATCATCAATTTTCAACCCTTTCTGACTTCATTTGTTATTTTTCATGCATTTACTTATTATTTTGAGCTATAAGACCCTGAAATTGAAAAGCATTTCAAATGAACTCTGAAAAGGTTGAAAGTTGGCATGGTATCATCATTTCATCCACATAGCATATGCAAGAAAGTTGAGAGGGTTATGGCAAAAATTGGATGCACTTCGTGTACAAAATGGACAATCTCTTTCGAAGTATCAGGGTTACATACGG
>NW_025228202.1:36805-37591 GCF_018294505.1 Triticum aestivum | reverse complement strand
TAGCATGTGCAAGAAAGTAGCTAGGGTTACGACAAAAACTAGATGCACTTCGTGTACAAAACGGACAGTCTCTTTCGAAGTATCAGGGTTTCATACAGAAACTCGTCGGTTACAAAGGGATTTAATTTTTTGAACTTATTTGAACTCCAGACTTTTTGTGTGTTCAAAATGCACCATTCAAAGCCACATCATTAATTTTCAACCCTTTCTGACTTCATTTGTTATTTTTCATGCATTTACTTATTATTTTGAGCTATGAGACCCTGAAATTGAAAAGTATTTCAAATGAACTCTGAAAAGGTTGAATGTTGGCATGGTATCATCATTTCATCCACATAGCATATGCAAGAAAGTTGAGAGGGTTACGGCAAAAATTGGATGCACTTCGTGTACAAAATGGACAATCTCTTTCGAAGTATCAGGGTTACATACGGAAACTCGTCTGTTACAAAGGGATTTCATTTTTTTTAAACTTATTTGAACTCCTGACTTCTTGTGTGTTCAAAATGCACCATTCAAAGCCACATCATCAATTTTTAACCCTTTCTGACTTCATTTGTTATTTTTCATGCATTTACTGCTTATTTTGAGCTATAAGACCCTGAAATTGAAAAGCATTTCAAATGAACTCTGAAAAGGTTGAAAGGTTGCATGGTATCATCATTTCACCCACATAGCATGTGCAAGAAAGTAGAGAGGGTTACGGCAAAAATTGGATGCACTTCGTGTACAAAACGGACAGTCTCTTTCGAAGTATCAGGGTTTCATACGGAAACTCGTCGGTTA
>NW_025228202.1:34070-35686 GCF_018294505.1 Triticum aestivum | reverse complement strand
GCTATAAGACCCTGAAATTGAAAAGCATTTCAAATGAACTCTGAAAAGGTTGAAAGTTGGCATGGTATCATCATTTCATCCACATAGCATGTGCAAGAAAGTAGGGAGGGTTACGAAAAAAATTAGATGCACTTCGTGTACAAAACGGACAGTCTCTTTCGAAGTATCAGGGTTTCATACGGAAACTCGTCTGTTACAAAGGGATTTCATTTTTTGAACTTATTTGAACTCCAGACTTTTTCTGTGTTCAAAATGCACCATTCAAAGCCACATCATCAATTTTCAACCCTTTCTGACTTCATTTGTTATTTTTCATGCATTTACTTATTATTTTGAGCTATACGACCCTGAAATTGAAAAGCATTTCAAATGAACTCTGAAAAGGTTGAAAGTTGGCACGCTATCATCATTTCATCCACATAGCATGTGCAAGAAAGTAGGGAGTGTTACGACAAAAATTAGATGCACTTCGTGTACAAAATGGACAATCTCTTTCGAGGTATCAGGGTTTCATACGGAAACTCATCTGTTACACAGGGATTTCAATTTTTTGAAGTTATTTGAACTCCAGACTTTTTGTGTGTTCAAAATGCACCATTCAAAGCCACATCATCAATTTTCAACCCTTTCTGACTTCATTTGTTATTTTTCATGCATGTACTTATTATTTTGAGCTATAAGACCCTGAAATTGAAAAGCATGTCAAATGAACTCTGAAAAGGTTGAAAGTTGGCATGGTATCATCATTTCATCCACATAGCATATGCAAGAAAGTTGAGAGGGTTATGGCAAAAATTGGATGCACTTCGTGTACAAAATGGACAATCTCTTTCGAAGTATTAGGGTTACATACAGAAACTCGTCTGTTACAAAGGGATGTCATTTTTTTAAACTTATTTGAACTCCTGACTTTTTGTGTGTTCAAAATGCACCATTCAAAGCCACATCATCAATTTTCAACCCTTTCTGACTTCATTTGTTATTTTTCATGCATTTACTTATTATTTTGAGCTATACGACCCTGAAATTGAAAAGCATTTCAAATGAACTCTGAAAAGGTTGAAAGTTGGCACGCTATCATCATTTCATCCACATAGCATGTGCAAGAAAGTAGGGAGTGTTACGACAAAAATTAGATGCACTTCGTGTACAAAATGGACAATCTCTTTCGAGGTATCAAGGTTTCATACGGAAACTCATCTGTTACACAGGGATTTCAATTTTTTGAAGTTATTTGAACTCCAGACTTTTTGTGTGTTCAAAATGCACCATTCAAAGCCACATCATCAATTTTCAACCCTTTCTGACTTCATTTGTTATTTTTCATGCATTTACTGCTTATTTTGAGCTATAAGACCCTGAAATTGAAAAGCATTTCAAATGAACTCTGAAAAGGTTGAAAGGTTGCATGGTATCATCATTTCACCCACATAGCATGTGCAAGAAAGTAGAGATGGTTACGGCAAAAATTGGATGCACTTCATGTACAAAATGGACAATCTCTTTCGAAGTATCAGGGTTACATACGGAAACTCGTCTGTTACAAAGGAATTTCATTTTTTTAAACTTATTTGAACTCCTAACTTTTTGTGTGTTCAAAATGCACCATTCAAAGC
>NW_025228202.1:31534-33993 GCF_018294505.1 Triticum aestivum | reverse complement strand
TGACTTCATTTGTTATTTTTCATGCACTTACTGCTTATTTTGAGCTATAAGACCCTGAAATTGAAAAGCATTTCAAATGAACTCTGAAAAGGTTGAAAGGTTGCATGGTATCATCATTTCACCCACATAGCATGTGCAAGAAAGTAGAGAGGGTTACGGCAAAAATTGGATGCACTTCGTGTACAAAACGGACAGTCTCTTTTGAAGTATCAGGGTTTCATACGGAAACTCGTCGGTTACAAAGGGATTTCATTTTTGAACTTATTTGAACTCCAGACTTTTTGTGTGTTCAAAATGCACCATTCAAAGCCACATCATCAATTTTCAACCCTTTCTGACTTCATTTGTTATTTTTCATGCATTTACTGATTATTTTGACCTATAAGACCCTGAAATTGAAAAGCATTTCAAATGAACTCTGAAAAGGTTGAAAGTTGGCATCGTATCATCATTTCATCCACATAGCATGTGCAAGAAAGTAGCGAGGGTTACGACAAAAACTAGATGCACTTCGTGTACAAAACGGACAGTCTCTTTCGAAGTATCAGGGTTTCACATGGAAACTCGTCTATTACAAAGGGATTTCATTTTTTGAACTTATTTGAACTCCAGACTTTTTCTGTGTTGAAAATGCACCATTCAAAGCCACATCATCAATTTTCAACCCTTTCTGTCTTCATTTGTTATTTTTCATGCATTTACTGATTATTTTGAGCTATAAGACCCTCAAATTGAAAAGCATTTCAAATGAACTCTGAAAAGGTTGAAAGTTGGCATGGTATCATCATTTCATCCACATAGCATGTGCAACAAAGTAGGGAGGGTTACGACAAAAATTAGATGCACTTCGTGTACAAAACGGACAGTCTCTTTCGAAGTATCAGGGTTTCATACGGAAACTCGTCTGTTACAAAGGGATTTCATTTTTTGAACTTATTTGAACTCCAGACATTTTCTGTGTTCAAAATGCACCATTCAAAGCCACATCATCAATTTTCAACCCTTTCTGACTTCATTTGTTATTTTTCATGCATTTACTGATTATTTTGAGCTATAAGACCCTGAAATTGAAAAGCATTTCAAATGAACTCTGAAAAGGTTGAAAGTTGGCATGGTATCATCATTTCATCCACATAGCATGTGCAAGAAAGTAGCGAGGGTTACGACAAAAACTAGATGCACTTCGTGTACAAAACGGACAGTCTCTTTCGATGTATCAGGGTTTCACATGGAAACTCGTCTATTACAAAGGGATTTCATTTTTTGAACTTATTTGAACTCCAGACTTTTTCTGTGTTGAAAATGCACCATTCAAAGCCACATCATCAATTTTCAACCCTTTCTGACTTCATTTTTTATTTTTCATGCATTTACTGCTTATTTTGAGCTATAAGACCCTGAAATTGAAAAGCATTTCAAATGAACTCTGAAAAGGTTGAAAGATTGCATGGTATCATCATTTCACCCACATAGCATGTGCAAGAAAGTAGGGAGGGTTACGGCAAAAATTGGATGCACTTCGTGTACAAAACGGACAGTCTCTTTCGAAGTATCAGGGTTTCATACGGAAACTCATCTGTTACAAAGGGATGTCATTTTTTGGAACTTATTTAAACCCCAGACTCTTTGTGTGTTCAAAATGCACCATTCAAAGCCACATCATCAATTTTTAACCCTTTCTGACTTCATTTATTATTTTTCATGCATTTACTGATTTTGCTGAGCTATATGACCCTGAAAATGAAAAGCACTAGAAATGAACTCTGAAAAGGTTGAAAGTTGGCACGGTATCATCATTTCACCCACATAGAATGTGCTAAATAGTTGAGAGGGTTACGGCAAAAACTGGATGCACTTCGTGTACAAAATGGACAATCTCTTTCGAGGTATCAGCGTTTCATACGGAAACTCAGCTGTTACAGAGGGATTTCAATTTTTTGAAGTTATTTGAACTCCAGACTTTTGTGTGTTCAAAATGCACCATTCAAAGCCACAGCATCAATTTTCAACCCTTTCTGACTTCATTTGTTATTTTTCATGCATTTACTTATTATTTTGAGCTATAAGACCCTGAAATTGAAAAGCATTTCAAATGAACTCTGAAAAGGTTGAAAGGTGGCATGGTATCATCATTTCATCCCCATAGCATATGCAAGAAAGTTGAGAGGGTTATGGCAAAAATTGGATGCACTTCGTGTACAAAATGGACAATCTCTTTCGAAGTATCAGGGTTACATACGGAAACTCGTCTGTTACAAAGGGATTTCATTTTTTTAAACTTATTTGAACTCCTGACTTTTTGTGTGTTCAAAATGCACCATTCAAAGCCACATCATTAATTTTTAACCCTTTCTGACTTCATTTCTTATTTTTCATGCATTTACTGCTTATTTTGAGCTATAAGACCCTGAAATTGAAAAGCATTTCAAATGAACTCTGAAAAGGTTGAAAGGTTGCAT
>NW_025228202.1:27332-28505 GCF_018294505.1 Triticum aestivum | reverse complement strand
CAAAAATTAGATGCACTTCTTGTACAAAACGGACAGTCTCTTTCGAAGTATCACGGTTTCATACGGAAACTCGTCGGTTACAAAGGGATTTCATTTTTTGAACTTATTTGAACTCCAGACTTTTTCTGTGTTCAAAATGCACCATTCAAAGCCACATCATCAATTTTCAACCCTTTCTGACTTCATTTGTTATTTTTCATGCATTTACTGCTTATTTTGAGCTATAAGACCCTGAAATTGAAAAGCATTTCAAATGAACTCTGAAAAGGTTGAAAGGTTGCATGGTATCATCATTTCATCCGCATAGCATGTGCAAGAAAGTAGCGAGGGTTACGACAAAAACTAGATGCACTTCGTGTACAAAACGGACAGTCTCTTTCGAAGTATCAGGGTTTCATACGGAAACTCGTCGGTTACAAAGGGATTTCATTTTTTGAATTTATTTGAACTCCAGACTTTTTGTGTGTTCAAAATGCACCATTCAAAGCCACATCATCAATTTTCAACCCTTTCTGACTTCATTTGTTATTTTTCATGCATTTACTTATTATTTTGAGCTATAAGACCCTGAAATTGAAAAGCATTTCAAATGAACTCTGAAAAGGTTGAAAGTTGGCATGGTATCATCATTTCATGCACATAGCATGTGCAACAAAGTAGGGAGGGTTACGACAAAAATTAGATGCACTTCATGTACAAAACGGACAGTCTCTTTCGAAGTATCAGGGTTTCATACGGAAACTCATCGGTTACAAAGGCATTTCAATTTTTGAACTTATTTGAACTCCAGACTTTTTCTGTGTTCAAAATGCACCATTCAAAGCCACATCATCAATTTTCAACCCTTTCTGACTTCATTTGTTATTTTTCATGCATTTACTGCTTATTTTGAGCTATAAGACCCTGAAATTGAAAAGCATGTCAAATGAACTCTGAAAAGGTTGAAAGGTTGCATGGTATCATCATTTCATCCACATAGCATGTGCAAGAAAGTAGCGAGGGTTACGACAAAAACTAGATGCACTTCGTGTACAAAACGGACAGTCTCTTTCGAAGTATCAGGGTTTCACATGGAAACTCGTCTGTTACAAAGGGATTTCATTTTTTTGAACTTATTTGAACTCCAGACTTTTTCTGTGTTGAAAATGCACCATTCAAAGCCACATCATCAAT
>NW_025228202.1:26622-26898 GCF_018294505.1 Triticum aestivum | reverse complement strand
CAAAAATTAGATGCACTTCTTGTACAAAACGGACAGTCTCTTTCGAAGTATCACGGTTTCATACGGAAACTCGTCGGTTACAAAGGGATTTCATTTTTTGAACTTATTTGAACTCCAGACTTTTTCTGTGTTCAAAATGCACCATTCAAAGCCACATCATCAATTTTCAACCCTTTCTGACTTCATTTGTTATTTTTCATGCATTTACTGCTTATTTTGAGCTATAAGACCCTGAAATTGAAAAGCATTTCAAATGAACTCTGAAAAGGTTGAAAG
>NW_025228202.1:19353-21091 GCF_018294505.1 Triticum aestivum | reverse complement strand
TCATACGGAAACTCGTCGGTTACAAAGGGATTTCATTTTTTGAACTTATTTGAACTCCAGACTTTTTCTGTGTTGAAAATGCACCATTCAAAGCCACATCATCAATTTTCAACCCTTTCTGACTTCATTTGTTATTTTTCCTGCATTTACTGATTATTTTGAGCTATAAGACCCTGAAATTGAAAAGCATTTCAAATGAACTCTGAAAAGGTTGAAAGTTGGCATGGTATCATCATTTCATGCACATAGCATGTGCAACAAAGTAGGGAGGGTTACGACAAAAATTAGATGCACTTCGTGTACAAAACGGACAGTCTCTTTCGAAGTATCAGGGTTTCATACGGAAACTCGTCGGTTACAAAGGGATTTCAATTTTTGAACTTATTTGAACTCCAGACTTTTTGTGTGTTCAAAATGCACTCTTCAAAGCCACTTCATCAATTTTCAACCCTTTCTGACTTCATTTGTTATTTTTCATGCATTTACTGCTTATTTTGAGCTATAAGACCCTGAAATTGAAAAGCATTTCAAATGAACTCTGAAAAGGTTGAAAGGTTGCATGGTATCATCATTTCACCCACATAGCATGTGCAAGAAAGTAGAGAGGGTTACGGCAAAAACTGGATGCACTTCGTGTACAAAACGGACAGTCTCTTTCGAAGTATCAGGGTTTCATACGGAAACTCGTCGGTTACAAATGGATTTCATTTTTTGAACTTATTTGAACTCCAGACTTTTTGTGTGTTCAAAATGCACCATTCAAAGCCACATCATCAATTTTCAACCCTTTCTGACTTCATTTGTTATTTTTCATGCATTTACTGATTATTTTGAGCTATAAGACCCTGAAATTGAAAAGCATTTCAAATGAACTCTGAAAAGGTTGAAAGTTGGCATGGTATCATCATTTCATCCACATAGCATGTGCAAGAAAGTAGCGAGGGTTACGACAAAAACTAGATGCACTTCGTGTACAAAACGGACAGTCTCTTTCGAAGTATCAGGGTTTCACAGGGAAACTCGTCTGTTACAAAGGGATTTCATTTTTTGAACTTATTTGAACTCCAGACTTTTTCTGTGTTGAAAATGCACCATTCAAAGCCACATCATCAATTTTCAACCCTTTCTGACTTCATTTGTTATTTTTCATGCATTTACTGCTTATTTTGAGCTATAAGACCCTGAAATTGAAAAGCATTTCAAATGAACTCTGAAAAGGTTGAAAGTTTGCATCGTATCATCATTTCACCCACATAGCATGTGCAAGAAAGTAGAGAGGGTTACGGCGAAAATTGGATACAGTTTGTGTACAAAACGGACAGTCTCTTTCGAAGTATTAGGGTTTCATACGGAAACTCGTCGGTTACAAAGGGATTTCATTTTTTGAACTTATTTGTACTCCAGACTTTTTCTGTGTTCAAAATGCACGATTCAAAGCCACATCATGAATTTTCAACCCTTTCTGACTTCATTTGTTATTTTTCATGCATTTACTTATTATTTTGAGCTATAAGACCCTAAAATTGAAAAGCATTTCAAATGAACTCTGAAAAAGGTTGAAAGTTGGCATGGTATCATCATTTCATCCACATAGCATATGCAAGAAAGTTGAGAGGGTTACGGCAAAAACTAGATGCACTTCGTGTACAAAACGGACAGTCTCTTTCGAAGTATCAGGGTTTCACATGGAAACTCGTCTGTTACAAAGGGATTTCATTTTTTGAACTTATTTGAACTC
>NW_025228202.1:13912-14694 GCF_018294505.1 Triticum aestivum | reverse complement strand
AATTAGATGCACTTCGTGTACAAAACGGACAGTCTCTTTCGAAGTATCAGGGTTTCATACGGAAACTCGTCGGTTACAAAGGGATTTCAATTTTTGAACTTATTTGAACTCCAGACTTTTTGTGTGTTCAAAATGCACCATTCAAAGCCACATCATCAATTTTCAACCCTTTCTGACTTCATTTGTTATTTTTCATGCATTTACTGATTATTTTGAGTTATAAGACCCTGAAATTGAAAAGCATTGCAAATGAACTCTGAAAAGGTTGAAAGTTGGCATGCTATCATCAGTTCATCCACATAGCATGTGCAAGAAAGTAATGAGGGTTACGCCAAAATTAGATGCACTTCGTGTTCAAAATGGACAATCTCTTTCGAAGTATCAGGGTTTCATACGGAAACTCATCTGTTACAAAGGGATTTCAATTTTTGAACTTATTTGAACTGCAGACTTTTTGTGTGTTAAAAATGCACTATTCAAAGCCACATCATCAATTTTCAACCCTTTCTGACTTCATTTTTTATTTTTCATGCATTTACTGCTTATTTTGAGCTATAAGACCCTGAAATTGAAAAGCATTTCAAATGAACTCTGAAAAGGTTGAAAGGTTGCATGGTATCATCATTTCACCCACATAGCATGTGCAAGAAAGTAGAGAGGGGTACGGCAAAAATTGGATGCACTTCGTGTACAAAACGGACAGTCTCTTTCGAAGTATCAGGGTTTCATACGGAAACTCGTCGGTTACAAAGGGATTTCATTTTTTGAACTTATTTGAACTC
>NW_025228202.1:13287-13626 GCF_018294505.1 Triticum aestivum | reverse complement strand
AGCATTTCAAATGAACTCTGAAAAGGTTGAAAGGTTGCATGGTATCATCATTTCACCCACATAGCATGTGCAAGAAAGTAGAGAGGGTTACGGCAAAAACTGGATGCACTTCGTGTACAAAACGGACAGTCTCTTTCGAAGTATCAGAGTTTCATACGGAAACTCGTCGGTTACAAAGGGATTTCATTTTTTGAACTTATTTGAACTCCAGACTTTTTCTGTGTTGAAAATGCACCATTCAAAGCCACATCATCAATTTTCAACCCTTTCTGACTTCATTTGTTATTTTTCCTGCATTTACTGATTATTTTGAGCTATAAGACCCTGAAATTGAAAAGC
>NW_025228202.1:10152-12002 GCF_018294505.1 Triticum aestivum | reverse complement strand
TGTACAAAACGGACAGTCTCTTTCGAAGTATCAGGGTTTCACATGGAAACTCGTCTATTACAAAGGGATTTCATTTTTTGAACTTATTTGAACTCCAGACTTTTTCTGTGTTGAAAATGCACCATTCAAAGCCACATCATCAATTTTCAACCCTTTCTGACTTCATTTGTTATTTTTCATGCATTTACTGATTATTTTGAGCTATAAGACCCTGAAATTGAAAAGCATTTCAAATGAACTCTGAAAAGGTTGAAAGTTTGCATCGTATCATCATTTCACCCACATAGCATGTGCAAGAAAGTAGAGAGGGTTACGGCGAAAATTGGATGCACTTTGTGTACAAAATGGACAGTCTCTTTCGAAGTATCAGGGTTTCATACGGAAACTCGTCGGTTACAAAGGGATTTCATTTTTTGAACTTATTTGAACTCCAGACTTTTTCTGTGTTCAAAATGCACCATTCAAAGCCACATCATCAATTTTCAACCCTTTCTGACTTCATTTGTTATTTTTCATGCATTTACTGATTATTTTGAGCTATAAGACCCTGAAATTGAAAAGCATTGCAAATGAACTCTGAAAAGGTTGAAAGTTGGCATGCTATCATCAGTTCATCCACATAGCATGTGCAAGAAAGTAATGAGGGTTACGCCAAAATTAGATGCACTTCGTGTTCAAAATGGACAATCTCTTTCGAAGTATCAGGGTTTCATACGGAAACTCATCTGTTACAAAGGGATTTCAATTTTTGAACTTATTTGAACTCCAGACTTTTTGTGTGTTAAAAATGCACTATTCAAAGCCACATCATCAATTTTCAACCCTTTCTGACTTCATTTGTTATTTTTCATGCATTTACTGATTATTTTGAGCTATAAGACCCTGAAATTGAAAAGCATTTCAAATGAACTCTGAAAAGGTTGAAAGGTTGCATCGTATCATCATTTCACCCACATAGCATGTGCAAGAAAGTAGAGAGGGTTACGGCGAAAATTGGATGCACTTTGTGTACAAAATGGACAGTCTCTTTCGAAGTATCAGGGTTTCATACGGAAACTCGTCGGTTACAAAGGGATTTCATTTTTTGAACTTATTTGAACTCCAGACTTTTTCTGTGTTCAAAATGCACCATTCAAAGCCACATCATCAATTTTCAACCCTTTCTGACTTCATTTGTTATTTTTCATGCATTTACTGATTATTTTGAGCTATAAGACCCTGAAATTGAAAAGCATTGCAAATGAACTCTGAAAAGGTTGAAAGTTGGCATGCTATCATCAGTTCATCCACATAGCATGTGCAAGAAAGTAATGAGGGTTACGCCAAAATTAGATGCACTTCGTGTTCAAAATGGACAATCTCTTTCGAAGTATCAGGGTTTCATACAGAAACTCATCTGTTACAAAGGGATTTCAATTTTTGAACTTATTTGAACTCCAGACTTTTTGTGTGTTAAAAATGCACTATTCAAAGCCACATCCTCAATTTTCAACCCTTTCTGACTTCATTTTTTATTTTTCATGCATTTACTGCTTATTTTGAGCTAGAAGACCCTGAAATTGAAAAGCATTTCAAATGAACTCTGAAAAGGTTGAAAGGTTGCATGGTATCATCATTTCACCCACATAGCATGTGCAAGAAAGTAGAGAGGGTTACGGCAAAAACTGGATGCACTTCGTGTACAAAACGGACAGTCTCTTTCGAAGTATCAGGGTTTCATACGGAAACTCGTCGGTTACAAAGGGATTTCATTTTTTGAACTTATTTGAACTCCAGACTTTTTGTGTGTTCAAAATGCAGCATTCAAAGCCACATCATCAATTTTCAACCCTTTCTGACTTCATTTGTTA
>NW_025228202.1:9124-10086 GCF_018294505.1 Triticum aestivum | reverse complement strand
GAACTCTGAAAAGGTTGAAAGTTGGCATGGTATCATCATTTCATCCACATAGCATGTGCAAGAAAGTAGCGAGGGTTACGACAAAAACTAGATGCACTTCGTGTCCAAAACGGACAGTCTCTTTCGAAGTATCAGGGTTTCACATGGAAACTCGTCTATTACAAAGGGATTTCATTTTTTGAACTTATTTGAACTCCAGACTTTTTCTGTGTTGAAAATGCACCATTCAAAGCCACATCATCAATTTTCAACCCTTTCTGACTTCATTTGTTATTTTTCATGCATTTACTGATTATTTTGAGCTATAAGACCCTGAAATTGAAAAGCATTTCAAATGAACTCTGAAAAGGTTGAAAGGTTGCATCGTATCATCATTTCACCCACATAGCATGTGCAGGAAAGTAGAGAGGGTTACGGCGAAAATTGGATGCACTTTGTGTACAAAATGGACAGTCTCTTTCGAAGTATCAGGGTTTCATACGGAAACTCGTCGGTTACAAAGGGATTTCATTTTTTGAACTTATTTGAACTCCAGACTTTTTCTGTGTTCAAAATGCACCATTCAAAGCCACATCATCAATTTTCAACCCTTTCTGACTTCATTTGTTATTTTTCATGCATTTACTGATTAGTTTGAGCTATAAGACCCTGAAATTGAAAAGCATTGCTAATGAACTCTGAAAAGGTTGAAAGTTGGCATGCTATCATCAGTTCATCCACATAGCATGTGCAAGAAATTAATGAGGGTTACGCCAAAATTAGATGCACTTCGTGTTCAAAATGGACAATCTCTTCCGAAGTATCAGGGTTTCATACGGAAACTCATCTGTTACAAAGGGATTTCAATTTTTTGAACTTATTTGAACTCCAGACTTTTTGTGTGTTCAAAATGCACCATTCAAAGCCACATCATCAATTTTCAACCCTTTCTGACTTCATTTGTTATTTTTCATGCATTTACT
>NW_025228202.1:0-1091 GCF_018294505.1 Triticum aestivum | reverse complement strand
GATGCACTTCTTGTACAAAATGGACAATCTCTTTCGAAGTATCACGGTTACATACGGAAACTCGTCTGTTACAAAGGGATTTCATTTTTTAAAACTTATTTGAACTCCTGACTTTTTGTGTGTTCAAAATGCACCATTCAAAGCCACATCATCAATTTTTAACCCTTTCTAAGTTCATTTGTTATTTTACATGCATTTACTGCTTATTTTGAGCTATAAGACCCTGAAATTGAAAAGCATTTCAAATGAACTCTGAAAAGGTTGAAAGGTTGCATGGTATCATCATTTCACCCACATAGCATGTGGAAGAAAGTAGAGAGGGTTACGGCAAAAATTGGATGCACTTCGTGTACAAAACGGACAGTCTCTTTCGAAGTATCAGGGTTTCATACGGAAACTCGTCGGTTACAAAGGGATTTCATTTTTTTGAACTTATTTGAACTCCAGACTTTTTTTGTGTTCAAAAAGCACCATTCAAAGCCACATCATCAATTTTCAACCCTTTCTGACTTCATTTGTTATTTTTAATGCATTTACTTATTATTTTGAGCTATAAGACCCTGAAATTGAAAAGCATTTCAAATGAACTCTGAAAAGGTTGAAAGTTGGCACGCTATCATCATTTCATCCACATAGCATGTGCGAGAAAGTAGGGAGGTTTACGACAAAAATTAGATGCACTTCGTGTACAAAATGGACAATCTCTTTCGAGGTATCAGGGTTTCATACGGAAACTCATCTGTTACAAAGGGATTTCAATTTTTTGAAGTTATTTGAACTCCAGACTTTTTGTCTGTTCAAAATGCACGATTCAAAGCCACATCATCAATTTTCAACCCTTTCTGACTTCATTTGTTATTTTTCATGCATTTACTTATTATTTTGAGCTATAAGACCCTGAAATTGAAAAGCATTTCAAATGAACTCTGAAAAGGTTGAAAGTCGGCATGGTATCATCATTTCATCCACATAGCATGTGCAAGAAAGTAGGGAGGGTTACGCCAAAAATAGATGCACTTCGTGTTCGAAATGGACAATCTCTTTCGAGGTATCAGGGTTTCATAGGGAAACTCATCTGTTACAAAGGGATT
>NW_025228201.1:113803-115075 GCF_018294505.1 Triticum aestivum | reverse complement strand
TGGATGTCCAGAAGCAAAAGAACTGTCGGGGTTCCCAAGAGACCCCGACAGTTCCAACTTATTAGTTTAATTGCTCCAGGCGATCCTCCCCGGAGGAGGACGTCGATGATCGTTTGGTGCATCTGAGGAGGACGCCGATGGAACAACATGGTAGTGTATTACTGGAATCATCTCATCTAAATTTAACGGAGCATCTTTGAATGGTCCTTCCACACGCACACACACGATCGAACCTTCCGCACTTCGGGTGGGTAGGTGTTTCAGCAACACCCCCATAATCACCCCCATTGCTAGCAGCAAATGACATCGGCAGCGTCGCACAATCAGGCGGTTTTGTGGGGAATCTTTATAATAAATCTGATCTTTTTGCAAAAAATAAACCCAGCTCGTCTAAGAAGAACCGAAACGAACAACTTATATAGTTTTTTTTTTGAAGAACAACTTATGTAGCTTTAGTGGTGTGCACGGGACACACGGGAAAACCATGTTTTGATTAAGTTCGACAACCCCCGACCCTATCAGGTGCACATTCCGTCCCCATGCCAATGATTTTCCTCACATTCCTGAGCCACAGCCTATAACTTCGGACTCGACGCCTCTCTCCGCCCACCCCATTAATCTCGCCTGCCACCTACGGTTTGGTCCCGCCATACATCACTGTTCCTACAACTCCTCATGTATACGCGATTTTTCAACTGCTAAAACCTGTCCCACGTCAGCATTTTTCCAAATCCCCACACCGGATCAAACGCACACGATACCGGCCACATGCCCGCGCATTGAATCGCCGTCCTCCATATTATACTTGTTTTGTTATTATATAACATATTTGTAGAGCGGAGATAAAATATACCACTTTGTACCGCAAATCAACCACGAACGAGAGGTGGCGACCACCAAATCCCGCATTTTATATTAAACACTTGTACTTCTTGGTATCTAATTGCCACTGAATCTCAACCCTATTTTGAATCAATATAACATATGCCATACAATGGTCAACACTATTTGTTTCAATTGTATCTAGCAATATTATTCACACAAACGAGTAGGTATGTAAAATAATCAAAATTTATTGTTATAAAATCACATGTCAATCTTTTAAAAATCTGGGATAAAATTAATCATGCAATTGTCTCCTTTTTGTTCAAATTTTAGTTCGAGGCATATTGTAGAATTGATTCAACTTATAACAAATCATAAACAAATGTAAAAAAGGTAATAAATTATGGTGTGTGTGTGTGTGTGTGTGTGTGTGTGTGTGTGTGTGTG
>NW_025228201.1:111938-113738 GCF_018294505.1 Triticum aestivum | reverse complement strand
GTGCACGACATATATAAATATCTTCATAATGGATTCTACTTCATTAGTTAAACAGATATCCTAATATAGGTTCAGAAAATATGATTGTTAAACTTAGTAATTGTCCAACTGTTCTAGAGTGTACTACATCATTGATGGCGCACATTTCCACACCTGTCTATTTTGCCTCTTATTTGTTAGGGATATAATGTACTCCCTCCGTCTCGTAATATAAGAGCGTTTTTTACACAGTATGGGACGGAGGGAGTAGTTTGTATGCATTTACTTCCATTGTTTGAAATATTATGCTACCTGACCTACAGGAAGTGGTGCTTCATATAATTGTTGCCTTCACGATGGACGCCCTTTGGCTGTGATGCTGTAGCCGAATAGCGCTTCTGGCATTGCCTCGTGGCGCTGGCATGCAACATGCCTGCTGCTTATTACATGAACTAGAGAAAATAACACTGAAAGTAAAAGCAACCCTAAAACATTAGGAAAAACATGAACTACACGCAGGCAACCAGACCATAGCCAAACCAGGCCTAAAGAGCAAACATCAGTCTTTAAACTCACCAACCTATAGCCAAAGCCACAAGCACAAGTAATAGACAAACCTGGCTCTCTACACCACAGAAACAAGCCTGAGAAGATCAATCCAGAGCACACACAGTAGAACAAGATCAAGCCAAAAAGAAGACAACACGTTCCGTAATTCCATTGACTCAAATGGACTTGATTAAATTACTTGATCCACAACAACTTCGTATACAAAACAAACGCCAAAATTACAAATCTTAATAAACCAATAGAGCCACACTGATCCATGTGTTCCTCACAACTGTTATTCTGTACTCTCACCTCTGCAGTGCAGATACTAAAATGCGCCAGCGAATGGCAGAAGACCAAAATAATGCCCATGTCCCTCACTGATCATGAACCCAGTGATGAGATTTTAGTGATGCACTGGACGGTGGTAGATCGGAGTCAGTGGTGACCGTGGTATCCACTGCCGCCGCTGTTGTAGGTGGCCGTGGGAGGGACGGGGTGGTAGTCCGGGTGGGGCTGCGACTTGGGCTGCGGCTTAGGCACGGTCCGTAGTCCGGGTGGGGTTGGGGCTAGGGCTCTGGCTTCGGTTGCACGGGCTTCTTGTGGTGGAAGTGCTCGATGATGTGCTTCTTGATCGGCCCGCACAGGGTCGCCGACCCACACCCTGGAGATGCCACCACGTTCCTTCTTAGCCTACGCGACGACGCCGAAGTTGGTGCCCTCGGACACTGGCACGAAATTGGATGGCTCCTGTCCGAGGCACGACACGTTGGAGGTGGCGTTGTGGCCTGTGGAGCTGAGCGATGCAGTCGGCGCCATGGAGGTCGGCGGCCAGGGGCACGCTAAAGGCGCCAGTGCCATCGAGGGCACCCACCGCCTTGCTCTCATAGTCACCGTAGACGTTCTTGCACTTGATCACCACCTGAAGACCTGAGGTACTTTCATGGCAGAATAACGGTGATCTGCGTCAACCCATCATGCATTGCCACACAATGGAGTTATGCCATGTCAGTCACATCTAAGTTTAATTTTGATGTGTGTGTGAGTGTGTGTGTGTGTGGGGGGGGGGGGATCTTAACCTTCCTAAGATATTAAAGTGAACATAGTATCGTAGAAGAAGCATCGTTGTCATGGAAACTCACTCCTAAGGAAGTTATATGGACAAAATATGAGTTACTTTGGAATCTGTTGTATTACTTGATTTAAAATAACTTTGGTTAAAATATCACATTGTATTACATACGTCAATAAAGACATACCTATCACTTGTAC
>NW_025228201.1:101600-108146 GCF_018294505.1 Triticum aestivum | reverse complement strand
TTGTCTATATTTTTGCTGCTCGGAAATAATTAATGTCATCAATTAATAATTAATGGACGCGTCCACGACCTACCCGGCCCACATTATATAGTCAGACACGCGTCTACCCTAGCCGTCGACGCTTTGTATGGTTTCGCACCACCGTTCCAGATCATTGCGCCGCCATGCAAGTCTTCTCCATTCCTCGTTCCGGCGTGCACCGCGAGAAGGGACAGTAGGCCTCCGGAACCCCGTCTCTCGTGATCCTGTATGGGAGTGGGGCGATCAGGTTTTTGGGGAGCGCACTCGCGCGACTACTGGCAGCGACGACTTCGCCAACGACGACTTCTTCCCCGACCTCGGCAACCTCATCCTCAACGACATGGGCAACAACATCAACGCCGGCAGTGCCGCTCCCGTTGCACCGTACATATGTGATTCTATCCTTCTTGTTGGAGATCGTGGTAGAATTCATGTTTCTAGTATATGCCCTAGATGTGATCTGTTCATCTACTATGCTAGTTCGCATGATTAGTTTAATCTCTGCTAGTGCTGTCATGATTTATCTTCTGTTTATTCGGATTAAATCTCGTAGTAATTTACTCATATATTCAACAATAAGTGACCCCACGACACACAAGGCACACTCTCTTCCATTAATTCATTGAACTCTAGCCTACCATTGCATGAGATAATCCTTGCAATAAACACAAAACAAACACACATAAGATGCATTGTAAAACCACTAAAATAATAACATAAAAGGTTAGGATTTTATGGAAAATAATATATATTTATATGGAGAGAGAGAGAGAGAGATTGTTACCATTGAATTTTGGAAGCCCTCAATGAGCAGATCGATATTGAATGATGATCCACTTGAAAAGTTTCTGCGCCCTCTTACATGCATACTTGGCACACCGTCATATCCTGTTTGACATGCATACTTGGCACACCGTCATATCCTGTTTGACATGCATACTTGGCACACCGTCATATCCTGTTTGACATGCATATTTGTCACCACTATAAAGCACATGTACTATATATTATGAATAAAACACAACTAGCATTTATAAGAAATATTGTGACATGCATGCATACTTGGCACACAATATCCGGTTAGAAAATATTTAATTAATTAACGATAGGATATTTACAATTGCAACATTTAAAAAATTCACAAATAATACAAACATGTCATTAATCACTGATCACCAAAAAATAAAGCATTTTCAAATACTTTACGCATATCGATCCACACATTAACAAAATATAACAATCGTATTCATAAACATACATGCATTGCATTCAATCCATAGATGTATATATAAAATTTCATACATATTCTCTCAAACTATACATGCATTGCATTCATTTACACGCAAAAAATAAAAACATATATCCGTAAACATCCATATATAATCTATATATCCACCAAAATCTATTCTTTTTTGTCGGGAACATCCAAACTTTTCATACAATCCATAGATGCATATATATTATCCATATCATCATGTCATGGCATATGTATATATGGATTTTCCAAATGTAGAAAATATTGACATAAATAGCATAAAAGAAAAAGGAAAAGACAGGGGAAGCCACCCTATAGCTAGCTCATCGTAGGGTTGTTGGCGTCCAGGTGGTCGGTCGGCAGAAAAATGTGTCGACAATGAGTTGTGGTGGCGGCCAGCGGCGGCGAACTTGGGGCCAGAGCCGTGTAGGGAGGACTGTGCGAGGGGCCTCGGGCGACATCGGATCCGACTGGTTGGCTCACACGGTGGCTACCGGCGGGTACGTATAGGCCTGGTGGCAGAGGCGAGGCCTGGCGGCGGCGACGGAACCACACGAGGACGAGCGGCGACCTGTCCCTGATTGAGAATGCAATGAGAGCGGCCGCTAGGGTTCGTCAGGTTTAAATACCTCATAGATTGTCGGGTACGTTTCATCGAGGTTCTTGGCAAAAGTTGCTCACCGTCACAGGGCCTTTAGGTGCAAACAGTTGTGCCACGTGGCTCCTATTTGCCGGGTGCCTTCCACTGGGCTCTCGGCAACAGTGCATAAGCCGAGTTCTTTTATGTTTGTTGAGTATGTAATGGGTTGGGCTCGACTGAGCTTCCCATGTGCCATGTCCTAATGTTTACCGAGTGTCACACTCGGCTTACATTGCTTTTTCCGTGATGCCGTGATACAGTACTTGGCAAATGGAAATGTACTCAGTAACGATGATTTTTTCGATTAGTATCACGCACCACGGGCCCAACCTCATTCCTTTCTGAGGCATTGACATGGAGATAAACTGAATTGGCAAAGCAACAAGAGTTGGAGCTAGTTGCGTGGATTGGTTGGTTAGAAGCTTAATTAGAAAGCAATCTTAAAGTGACATAATAACGTAAAAACTTCTCAAACTTTGGATATAACACCGATTGTAACCATATTTTTTTAAGAGTAAAAAGCATCGGCAGTCACTGTATTTGTGTCTAAAACTCGTTTTGGTCACTGTACATAAGAGTATGATCAATACAGTCATTAAATATGACTTGAGGTGATTATACGATTATTGGCTCACTGTATAGCTTTGTATTTTGCATACTTTGACCAGTCAGACTGCCTATCCTCCGTACCTTTTTATGAGGGTCACACCTGCGGTCAGTGAGTTGAATAATAATTCTTTTTAGGAAAAACTATGTGACAGCGAGGATTTAAACTAGGGTCTTGTCGCTACCGCGAGAAAGAGCTAGCTGATTAAACCAGCCGCTCGTTGCGCTAAATAATTAGAAGGTGACCTTATTATTAAGAGCACACAACACACATGCACACAGTCGCACACAACACGTGTGCACAGTTGCATACACTCGCACACAACACGCACGCAGGCACACAGCTAGCAGCCTAGCACATACTGTAGCATGTATACATGACACATCGGAGGCCACCGGGTGGTGCTCCGGCAGCCGCGCTACCGTGGTGTGGGCGGGCGCATGACGAGAGCGACCAATGTGGATATCTCCACTTGTCGTTCATGTGGCCATCTCATGCAAACAGAGAGTTGGCATGCGTTGCGTTGCCTCGTGTCGCAGCTCCTGTACATCCGCCGGCATCGATCGGTATTGCGACGCGGCGAGCGCTCATGAGACCCAATACCGGATGACGGGCAGCACGACTTGCACCCCGGCACCGTCCAATCCCTCTGGCCATTCCAGGCGGCTGCTGCTTGCTGTGCACGCGTACTTAGCTTTGTTTGTGCTTGCTTGTGTGTGTACGTGCAAGTTGAGAATGGTGAGAGGCTGCACAGGCGCGCCAAGCTGCCGCAGGCTGCGTGTGGACCAGACGCTGAACGCCCGGAGATCGCGGCGAGCACGTGGAAGACATGGTGCGAGGGCTCGGACCTGAGAGACGGCAGACGCGTTGGCGACACAGGAGTCCACGGGTTGCATGGCGAGGTACCGGAGAGATTTGGGCGTGTAGATGGCTGCAATGCGTGTTTGCTGCGTGCACCCGTGCTGTTGTATGCTGTGCTTCTGTATAAAAGAACATTACTATGAAAACGAACACTAAAATGTTTCGGTTAAGGTTGCTTGAGCGTGCGGGTTACCACCCTGAGATCTCTCAGGTTTGATCCGGTGCATTTTAATTTACTTTGTTTATTTCTACCTACTGACATGTTGGACCCACAAAGGTAGAGAGAGATTTTTTTTTGAGCATAAGGTAGAGACAGATTGTTGACTGCATTTTGTGCCATAAAGGTAGTTTGAGTGGTCAAAGTAGGCAAAATACAAAGCTATACAGTGACCACTAACCGTATAATCATCTCAAGTCGTATTCAATGACCGTATGAACCGTATTTTTATGTACAGTGACCGAAGTGAGTTTTCGACACAAGTACAATGACCGCTGATGCATTTTACTCTTATTTTAATTATGTAAACATACATGCATCTAAAATTGTAATTGTCTCATTTCAGGCAATGTCATTGGTTACGGATGTGAGAACACATTTGATTAATTGGAGAAACGATGGTTGGGAGCCACTCTTGGAAGATGTCAAAGTCTTTTGCACCAAAGCCGACATTCCAATACCAAATATGGATGACATCTTTACAAAGTGGGGAAAATCAAGAAAAGGTGGACAGAACAATGTCACATCTGATCATTTCTTCCGTGTAGACACCTTCTATGCTGCCATAGACTCCATCACCATAGAGTTTTATCATCGTTTTAATGAGGTACTTCCTCCGTCCTTTAAAGAGTGTACTTCCAACTTTGTTGGAGGGTCAAACTATCTCAAAATTTGACCGAGTTTGCGCAACAATATATCAATGTTTGTGAAACTAAATAGGTATACGATGAAAATATATTTTATGATGAATCTAATGCTACTAATTTGATGGTATAAATGTTCATGTATTATTGTATAAATATGGTCAAACATAATTTTTTTTACTTTTCAACAAAGTTGGGAGTACACGCTTCAAAAGACGGAGGGAGTATCTTCGGAGCTGCTCAAAAACTTCTCTTGTCTTGACCCAAGAAACCCCTTTTGTAGATACAATGTGAATAAGCTTGCTAGACTCACACAGATTTATCACGAGGATTTCGCAGATTATGAACGTGAACATATAGTTGATAACCTTGAGCTATTCATTATCCATATGAGAAGAATTGAAGACTTTAGAGCTTGTCATGATATTGCAAGCCTAGCTAAAAGGATGGTTGAACTTCAAAGGAATGTTATGTTTCCTGCCGTTTATCACCTCATTGAGTTGGCATTGCTACTACCGGTAGCGATGGCAACAGTTGAAAGAGCCTTCTCATCAATGAAAATCATCGACAGTGAGTTGTGCAGCAAGATGTCTGATGCCTGGTTTAATGACTTGATGGTGTGTTACATTGAGCGAGAGATCTTCAAAAGTATTGATCTTCGTAAAATTAAGGAAGATTCTCAGAAGGAGGGTAGTGCATTGACATTGCCCGGGTCTTCTAGACGCCATTAAAAGCTGCACTATCAGTATGTTTTAGGTTGTTTTCCTATTGAAACATGTTGGTATTTGGTTAGTCGTTTTTAGTGTGCATTGTTTGTTTATTGACTCCTTTGATTCGCATAAAAATAATCTTAGTGAGACTTCGCTCCACCTTAAAAAAAATCATGATCCGTCTCTTGAATAATTCTATGCAAAAAATCAACATTTGTCCCTCTTCAGTAAGGAAAAGGAGACGTGACCCCTCTCGGTGTTTATCTCTTGGAGGTCGACGGCTCTATGCACACAAGTATTTGGATATGTATGCATATTTGCCGGCCGAGCGGGTATTAGGGGAGGTACAAATGCAGGCGTATGGGTATTCGTGTGTATCGTACGACGGTACGACCCAGCGGCGACGTCCACGGAGATGCCAACTGCACGGAGTCGTGTGCAGGTTAGCTTAAATCCATACATGATCAGAACGTGAGTAGTGTAGGTCGTAACATGCATGTGATTAAAAAAACAAATATACGTGCACCCATGCATCAGTACCTGAGGTACGTGAGGCCAAGCTGGAGACCCGCTTTTTTTCGTGTACCAGTTCATCAGTACGTGAGGTACGTGGGGAACGCTGAGATGCTTTGAGATTCGGTTCACCACGTGTCACACAGAAAAGCCGGTCTTCAACTTGAGTCCATACGACCCGGTCGTATAGGATTATTTTCGGTGAAGGATAACGCTGAGATGCTTTGAGATTCAATTCAGCACGTGTCATGCAGAGAAGCGGGTCTCCAGCTTGAGTCCATACGACCCGGTCATATAGGATTATTTTCCAGCTAGTCAATCTGTGTATATACACGTAGGTCCACATCAAAATATCAAACATGGACGTGTATAACTTGTACTTAGGAAATTCCTTCATATCTAAAAATAAATTAAATGTCCCTCAAAAAAGTTTAAAGGAGTTCCATAATGAAAGAAAAAAACCTCGCCGAACACATGAATTGATACACCTATTTAAACATGAGGGTTTGCGCGGGTGTTGGGGGGTGGCATTGGCCCCCTTAGCCCCAATGAAGTTCCACTGAGATCAATGTTGGTGCAGTCCTGATAACAAAAAAAAAATAGAGAAGAAATCACCCCCTTCTCCC
Organism: Triticum aestivum; assembly: GCF_018294505.1. Lineage (NCBI taxonomy): Eukaryota > Viridiplantae > Streptophyta > Magnoliopsida > Poales > Poaceae > Triticum > Triticum aestivum. The sequence goes on along the minus strand of NW_025228201.1, from coordinate 102,052 downwards.
CAATCATTTGTACTGAACACATATTTTCAAAACAAAATTCATGAGCGGCATGTTGTGCTATCACATCAAAATTGCTAGCCATCAAGGATAACTATGAGCGTGCGATGGTCTAAAATCGGCGACGCATGACCAAAACAGCTAAAATCGAAGCGCGGCGGGATAACAAAAACATATGAAAATAATAATTGTTTAGCATGCACTAAGACCGAGGACGGCGCAGAGGCGGCAAAAATTGCTCAATACCTGGATCTACGAGCAACACTGATACCCCCCCCCACCCCACCCCGACCGATGTTTGACTGATTGCAAGACCAGCGAGAGTCTCCGCCGACCTCCTGTCCATACCACCCCTCTCCTACCTACCGTCATTCCCGGGCAACACGAATCCCTCCTACCAACACTACTCGTCGGCACCTCTCCGTGCTCCATGGAATCTAACCAGCCCCTGGCGC
>NW_025228201.1:99906-101590 GCF_018294505.1 Triticum aestivum | reverse complement strand
CCCGACCGATGTTTGACTGATTGCGAGACCGGCGAGAGTCTCCGCCGACCTCCTGTCCATACCACCCCTCTCCTACCTACCGTCATTCCCGGGCAACACGAATCCCTCCTACCAACACTACTCGTCGGCACCTCTCCGTGCTCCATGGAATCTAACCAGCCCCTGGCGCTGATTCACCGACGAGGCACCCCACTTCCTCCACCGTATCCGCCCCCTCCAGCCTCCCCTTTCTAGACCCCTCCTCAGCTATCAAGCGTGACAAAAAAGTGAATAGGGCACCGAAACAAACCTAGATGGGCGACCCACAAACCCAAAAATGAAAAAGGGCCCAACAATAAAAATCCCCGTACTCACACACACGGGAAACTCGAATGATACAGCCGCTCAAGTGTTGAGATTCCTGCGGAACTGGCGGCAGGAAAAACGACCTGAAGCAAAATAAAAAAACAGACAGGCAGAAATTAGGAAAAATGTTCAATATTCCATCCGCATAAATGGGAAGAAAAACCTCTCAGACGACATCTTCTCGCCAAACCGTAGCTAAGATGTCTCATGTCCGAGTATTTTTAGGACGCTGATAACGTCCACACGTGTGGCATACTAAACAACCACCCACATACCGTGTGTGGCGTAAGCAGGAGGCAGCCCACACGGGTCATGTGTGGGCGAATATTAGGACTGCCCACACGTGTGGACGTAGCCACTTCGTGCCACACGCCCAACAAGTACTACTCATCCCATCCTGTGCGTATAGCACAAAGCAAAAATTGCCACACATCCCGGCGCAGCTACGTTTGTTACCTGTGGGATGCCGCTTTAGTTGCCATCCGGGATGGCAAATGTAGTTGTAAAAGCATGGCAACTCTCTTTGTTTTCGATAAATATAGTTGCCATGTCAAATTTATCGTAGTTGCCGCGTGCAATCAAACCATAGTTGCCCTGCGTGATTAACTATTTGCCACACGTGGTAAAAAAAGTAGTTGCCACGTGTGGTCCAACTATAGTTGCCATGTATGGTTACACATAGTTGCTATGTGTGTGTTTACTTGGTTGCCACGTACGCGCAACTGCAGTTGCCATCTACCAACAAATCCTAGTTGTTATGTGTGTTTACCTAGTTGCCGCATACGTGCAACTGCAGTTGTCATCTATCACCGTACGAGCGTTCTGTGGGCGAAGAGCAGTTCACCCACAAGCGCGTGGGCTGGTTGGTGACTGTGTGGGCGGGAACTGGTTCGCCCACATGGCGCAACTGGTAACTGCGCGCAGCGGGTCGGGTGGGCGAGTGCTCTAACGCCCACACAACACACTATGCCTACGTGGCACTCAGATTCCATTAGGATTCATGCAAAACAGAATCAAGATGGATCAAGATGTGTGTGCGATGTGCAAATATGCCACACGTGTGGACGTTATCATTTGGATTTTTAGGCAATACACACTTTATTGATTGCTCAAACCAAGGTTTACATGAATTACAGCGGGATCATAAGGGTTTTCCTAACATTCATGACGACCAACATCTAAACCAACAGTGTGTTTTGCAAGGGTATGGGCCTCAAAGTTAAAATTGTGCGCTTATAAACTGAAGAACATTTATGGAACTGAATCCTTCGGTCCCTGAATTCTCTGTTAATTGCTCCATAGACTCCAATTGCTCCTTGTTGTATGTCATTTTTCACCA
>NW_025228201.1:88734-99896 GCF_018294505.1 Triticum aestivum | reverse complement strand
CCGTCATTCCCGGGCAACACGAATCCCTCCTACCAACACTACTCGTCGGCACCTCTCCGTGCTCCATGGAATCTAACCAGCCCCTGGCGCTGATTCACCGACGAGGCACCCCACTTCCTCCACCGTATCCGCCCCCTCCAGCCTCCCCTTTCTAGACCCCTCCTCAGCTATCAAGCGTGACAAAAAAGTGAGGGCACCGAAACAAACCTAGATGGGCGACCCACAAACCCAAAAATGAAAAAGGGCCCAACAATAAAAATCCCCGTACTCACACACACGGGAAACTCAAATGATACAGCCGCTCAAGTGTTGAGATTCCTGCGGAACTGGCGGCAGGAAAAACGACCTGAAGCAAAATAAAAAAACAGACAGGCCGAAATTAGGAAAAATGTTCAATATTCCATCCGCATAAATGGGAAGAAAAACCTCTCAGACGACATCTTCTCGCCAAACCGTAGCTAAGATGTCTCCTGTCCGAGTATTTTTAGGACGCTGATAACGTCCACACGTGTGGCATACTAAACAACCACCCACATACCGTGTGTGGCGTAAGCAGGAGGCAGCCCACACGGGTCATGTGTGGGCGAATATTAGAACTGCCCACATGTGTGGACGTAGCTACTTCGTGCCACACGCCCAACAAGTACTACTCATCCCATCCTGTGTGTATAGCACAAAGCAAAAATTGCCACACATCCCGGCGCAGCTACGTTTGTTAGCTGTGGGATGCCGCTTTAGTTGCCATCCGGGATGGCAAATGTAGTTGTAAAAGCATTGCAACTCTCTTTGTTTTGGATAAATATAGTTGCCATGTCAAATTTATTGTAGTTGCCGCGTGCAATCAAACCATAGTTGCCCTGCGTGATTAACTATTTGCCACATGTGGTAAAAAAAGTAGTTGCCACGTGTGGTCCAACTATAGTTGCCATGTATGGTTACACATAGTTGCTATGTGTGTGTTTACTTGGTTGCCACGAACGCGCAACTGCAGTTGCCATCTACCAACAAATCCTAGTTGTTATGTGTGTTTACCTAGTTGCCGCATACGTGCAACTGCAGTTGTCATCTATCACCGTACGAGCGTTCTGTGGGCGAAGAGCAGTTCACCCACAAGCGCGTGGGCTGGTTGGTGACTATGTGGGCGGGAACTGGTTCGCCCACATGGCGCAACTGGTAACTGCGCGCAGCGGGTCGGGTGGGCAAGTGCTCTAACGCCCACACAACACACTATGCCTACGTGGCACTCAGATTCCATTAGGATTCATGCAAAACAGAATCAAGATGGATCAAGATGTGTGTGCGATGTGCAAATATGCCACACGTGTGGACGTTATCATTTGGATTTTTAGGCAATACACACTTTATTGATTGCTCAAACCAAGGTTTACATGAATTACAGCGGGATCATAAGGGTTTTCCTAACATTCATGACGACCAACATCTAAACCAACAGTATGTTTTGCAAGGGTATGGGCCTCAAAGTTAAAATTGTGCGCTTATAAACTGAAGAACATTTATGGAACTGAATCCTTCGGTCCCTGAATTCTCTGTTAATTGCTCCATAGACTCCAATTGCTCCTTGTTGTATGTCATTTTTCACCACCGTTTGAGAAGCAGGAGCAACTACAATTTTTGAAAGAAAAAGATCCTCCGCCAAAGCTAGGCCCTCTCGGCAGGCTAGCGCTTCCAGAATTGCTAGCTGCTTCGCTAATTCCCTTCACAACGACGGCCGATGCACCAATGTAGACGTCTTGATCTATCTGCATATGGCAGCAGCCGCGCCCTTCTGTCCAAGTGGTACTGGTTGTTTGGTCTTTACCTGTTTGGGCCAGATATACCCGTCTGTGTACTTGAGCTGGACCAGGCCATAGCTCTGGTACCCACTCACAATTTCTTTCTAGTTTGATTGAATCACTTAGATATGCAATAACTAAAGCACATGTAGATGTGCCCTAGATAAACCTTTTCCAAATTAGTCCGCTCTCAAGCGTGGACCAGTGGCTAGCATTCTCTTTTTGACGTGAATGCCATGAGTTGTCCATCACAAAATCCATTTGCACATTAGCCAGAATTTCAGTCCACATATCTGAAAATCGACTGAAACTAATGATGGTCACAAAAAACTACGGAATGCATGGCAAAACCATTGTCATCGTCATACCCAATCATCCATCAACTCGAACGGCTTCAGTAATTCCATTGGCTCAAGGGGAGTGCAGTTTTTTGTAGCTCATCCTTCGTGGTACCTGCTATCGTAGCCATCCATTCTGTGCTCAGTTCCATGTGGATGTGTGCATCGATGGAAAATTAGCAACTGGCGCCAGCTCTCAAATCTTAATCTCCTGCCGCTAGGACTAGTAGGGACTGTAACTGATGTGACGTTCTTTTTGTCCATCTCCCGTCAGATTGAGACATAGTGCAGGCCCCTCTCTCTTTTTGCATGCAGCGCATACTTCTCTCGTGAACTTTACATGCAACTCTCTCTCTTTTTTTCTTCTGTCTTTCGATAAAGTGTGCTCTCTAAGAGCATATCCAGCCGTTGGCCCCCCAGAGGGCTCGAAAAATCACCACCTGGGGGCGACCCAGTGAAAAAATCGGCTTGGGGCCGTTCGGGTTCCCAGCCGCCGGCCCCAGGGTCGCCCCAGAAGACGTTCAACTACATCAACCGCGTTAAATAACGCTTCCGCTTTCGGTCTACGAGGGTATGTGGACACACTCTCCTCTCTTGCTGCTATGCATCACCTAGATAGATCTTGCGTGATGGTAGGATTTTTTTTTTAAATTACCACGTTCCCCAACACAGGGATGTTGGCCTCGAAGAGCAAGTACGCCTCCCACTCATGAAGCGAGCGGCGGCCGAAGCAGTTGGCCGCTGCCCCATCGTCGGGGAACCGTTCAGCCATCATTGCGGGTGGGCACGGGGAGAGAGGCAGAGCTCGGCAGCCGCGCGCGGGGGGAGAGGCAGAGCTCGGCGGCGGGTATGGGCGGGTGTGGCCAGAGGCGAGGGAGAGGCGTTGTTTTTATAGCTGGGCGCCATGTGTACGCATGGCGGGAGGGGGGGGCATCGCCGTGCCGCCCGTGAGGAATCAATGGAAGGCTGACCGGCGGCAGCCTTGGCATTGATTCCCCGCGGGAAACCGAGGCGTTGTGAGGACTACGAGGCGAGTGTCGCTTACTCGGCGGGCCCGCAGTGCGTTCGCGCCAAAATCGCTCGTCCCGGTGCCTCTGGGCGCCCCCCAGCGCACCGGATTTGGTCTGGGTACGCCGGCGCCAATTTCGGCCCAAATCGGCGAAAAACAGGATCCAGGGGCGCGACTGGGCCGATATTTGGGCGTCGGCGTGAAAAAATAGCCTGGGAGGGCCTGTTGGCGGCGTGGCTGGAGATGCTCTAAAGATGTCAAATAAAAATTCTAAAAGTCACTTCCTCGAATAAGAAATCACTATTACTCAATGCACATGGGACGAAGGGGTGGAGGCCGAGCTAGGAAGGAACTTTGCGTTGGCTCAAATGGACTTGATTACATTACTTGATTCACAGTAACTTCTTATACACAAGTTCCTCACAAATGTTATTCTGAACTCTCGACTATGCAGTGCAGATACTAAAACGTGGTAGCGAATGGCAGAAGACCACCAAAAAATACCCAAGCGGCTACGCAAGCAACTGATGATAAATAGTAATGTCGATCACTCACTGACACTGATCATGTAACCGGTGATGAGATTTTGGTGCTTAGCCGGACAGTGGCAGACCAGACTCAGTGGTGGCCGTGGTATCCACCACCGCCGCCGCCGCCATAGGTGGGCGTGGGAGGGACGGGGTGGTAGTCCGGCTGGGGCTGCGGCTTGGGCTCGGGTTTGGGCACGGGGCCGTAGTCCGGGTGGGGCTGGGGCTTGGGCTCCGGCTTGGGCAGCACGGGCTTCTTGTGGTGGAAGTGCTCGATGATGTGCTTCTTGATCGGCCCGCACAGGGTCATGGACGCGCACTCAGGCGACGCCGCGGACGGCGTGGCAGTGTTGGCGCCGGCCATGATGCCGAAGGTGGTGCCCTCGGACACCGGCACGATCTTGGATGGCTCCTGGCCGGAGCACGGCGCGTTGGAGGCAGCGCATTTATATGGCAAAAGCAACAAGAATTGGAGCTAGCGCCGTGGATTGGCTGCTTAGAAACTTAATTTGAAAGCAATCTTACAACCAATCAGAGCTAGAAGCATTTGAGCACTAGAGCTAGGTGGCATGATAACATCAAAACTTCTCAATCTTTCAATATAATAAAACCGGTTGCAATCGTACATATTTTGTTCTGCAGTTGATAGTTGTATATCCCCGCGAAAAAGAACAAGAATTCTATTAGTTATATGGATCAAATCACTCTCGAGGACACATGGTAGTTTCATCAAGTTACTTTCATCTTGTTTATTGAGTTAACATTCATTGCTTTGATAATTTGTTGTGCGGTGGAACCTATAGTAATGTGTTGTTCTCACTTTCATCAAGATTCATTGAGAATAATTAAGATAGCATCTAACCATAACAATAAACTTTGGGGTTCCAACAGCCCCTCGTACTAATTCATAAACTTAGGATTTGGTAATTCGGTCACTCCAACAATCTACCATAGATAAACTAATCAAAAAATACTCTCCTCTAGGCTTATGTTGATCAAGTGATATGCAGTCGATGTTCGCACATCACCACTACAGAATTACATCACAACCTAATATCAAAATATTGAACTATATTTAAATTCACAAGATTAATGGTAACAATGTTTCTCCCATGTCCTCAAGAATGTTGGTCCCAATGAACTATATTAATATTGAACTATATTTAAATTCACAAGATTAATATGCATTGGTCCCACTGATGATCGGAGTGTTGGTGATGACGATGACTTCGAATTCCCTTTCCCAGGGGGATGAGTCTCTGGCAGATCAGCCGGCCAGAGGACAAAAAGTGCTCCGCCTCTCTTCCACCTCGCAGACGACTGGCTTTAAGGAGGGAAATCCTCATGGCTTGGCTCCAGCTAATAGATAGGTTGGGGTTTTAGTCCTCATAGGGGCAATGTGTTGGGAAACATAGCATGCAATTTCAAAAAAAAATCCTATTGAATCATGTTTGCATTTGGTTATTCGTTTGTAGTGTGCATTGTTCGTGTATATTGACTCCTTTGATTCGCATCAAAACAATTCTTACTAAGACTTTGCCCCACCTTAATTTATTTTTGTGGTCCACCTCTAGGATAATCCTATACAAAAAACCAGTGTCTGCCCCTCTGCCTGACGCGAAATGGTGCACTTCTTCAGACATTGGTGATGCGGGTAGGGATTCCATGATGGCGTCATCTTGAGTGAACATGGCGAGGAGCTTGCCGACGACGTGCATTTACACAATGGGCGGGCACACGTGGTCCTTCCTGTTGGGGAACGTAGCAGAAATTCAAAATTTTCCTACGTGTCACCAAGATCTATCTATGGAGAAACCAGCAACGAGGGGAAGGAGAGTGCATCTACATACCCTTGTAGATCGCTAAGCGGAAGCGTTCAAGAGAACGGGGTTGAAGGAGTCATACTCGTCGTGATCCAAATCACCGGAGATCCTAGTGCCGAACGGACGGCACCTCCGCGTTCAACACACGTACAGCCCGGTGACGTGTCCCACGCCTTGATCCAGCAAGGAGAGAGGGAGAGGTTGAGGAAGACTCCATCCAGCAGCAGCACAACGGCGTGGTGGTGATGGAGGAGCGTGGCAATCCTGCAGGGCTTCGCCAAGCACCGCGGGAGAGGAGGAGTAGGGAGAGAGGTAGGGCTGCACCAAGAGGGAGAGGTTCTCGTGTCTTGGGCAGCCCCAAAACCCCCACTATTTATAGGAGGAGGGGAGGGGGCTGCGCCCCCTCTAGGGTTCCCTCCCCAGGGGTGGCGGCAGCCCCCAGATGGCATCTGGTGCGGCCAGAAGGGGGAGAGGGGGGAGGCGCACCTAGGGTGGGCCTTAGGGCCCATCTGCCCTAGGATTTGCCACCTTCCCCACTTCCCTTGCGCCTTGGGCCCTGTGGGGGGGCGCACCAGCCCACCTGGGGCTGGTCCCCTCCCACACTTGGCCCATGATGCCCTCCAAGGTTGGTGGCCCCACTTGGTGGACCCCCGGGACCCTCCCGGTGGTCCCGGTACGTTACCGGAAAAACCCGAAACTTTTCCGGTGACCAAAACAGGACTTCCCATATATAAATCTTTACCTCCGGACCATTCCGGAACTCCTCGTGACGTCCGGGATCTCATCCGGGACACCGAACAACATTCGGTAACCACATACAAACTTCCTTTATAACCCTAGCGTCATCGAACCTTAAGTGTGTAGACCCTACGGGTTCGGGAGACATGTAGACATGACCGAGACGTTCTCCGGTCAATAACCAACAGCGGGATCTGGATACCCATGTTGGCTCCCACATGTTCCACGATGATCTCATCGGATGAACCACGATGTCAAGGACTCAATCGATCCCGTATACAATTCCCTTTGTCTAGCGGTATTGTACTTGCCCGAGATTCGATCGTCGGTATACCGATACCTTGTTCAATCTCGTTATCGGCAAATCTCTTTACTCGTTCCGTAACACATCATCCCGTGATCAACCCCTTGGTCACATTGTGCACATTATGATGATGTCCTACCGAGTGGGCCCAGAGATACCTCTCCGTTTACACGGAGTGACAAATCCCAGTCTCGATTCATGCCAACCCAACAGACACTTTCGGAGATACCTGTAATGCACCTTTATAGCCACCCAGTTACGTTGTGACGTTTGGTACACCCAAAGCATTCCTACGGTATCCGGGAGTTGCACAATCTCATGGTCTAAGGAAATGATACTTGACATTAGAAAAGCTTTAGCATACGAACTACACGATCTTTAGTGCTAGGCTTAGGATTGGGTCTTGTCCATCACATCATTCTCCTAATGATGTGATCCCGTTATCAATGACATCCAATGTCCATGGTCAGGAAACCGTAACCATCTATTGATCAACGAGCTAGTCAACTAGAGGCTTACTAGGGACATGGTGTTGTCTATGTATCCACACATGTATCTGAGTTTCCTATCAATACAATTATAGCATGGATAATAAACGATTATCATGAACAAGGAAATATAATAATAACTAATTTATTATTGCCTCTAGGGCATATTTCCAACAGTCTCCCACTTGCACTAGAGTCAATAATCTAGTTCACATCACCATGTGATTAACACTGACAGGTCACATCACCATGTGACCAACATCCAAAGAGTTTACTAGTGTCACTAAACTAGTTCACATCATCATGTGATTAAGACTCAATGAGATCTGGGGTTTGGTCATGTTCTGCTTGTGAGAGAGGTTTTAGTCAACGGGTCTGCAACATTCAGATCCGTATGTACTTCGCAAATCTCTAGGTCATATTGTAAACGCTGCTACCATTCTCCACTTGGAGCTATTCCAAATGGTTGTTCCACTATACGTATCCGGTTTGCTACTCAGAGTCATTCGGATAGGTGTTAAAGCTTGCATCGACGTAACCCTTTACGCCGAACTCTTTATCACCTCCATAACCGAGAAACCTATCCTTATTCCTTTAAGGATAATTTTGACCGCTATCTGGTGATCCACTCCTTGATCACCTTTGTACTCTCTTGCCAGGCAAGTGGCAAGGCACACATCAGGTGCGGTACTTAGCATAGCATACTGTAGAGCCTACGTCTAAAGCATAGGGGACGACCTTCGTCCTTTCTCTCTTTTCTGCCGTGGTCGAGTTTTAAGTCTTAACTTCGTACCTTACAACTCAGGCAAGAACTCCTTCTTTGACTGATCCATCTTGAACACCTTCAAGATCATGTCAAGGTATATGCTCATTTGAAAGTACCATTAAGCGTTTTTGATCTATCCTCATAGGTCTTGATGCTCAATGTTTAAGTAGCTTAATCCAGGTTTTCTATTGAAAAACACCTTTCAAGTAACCCTATATGCTTTCCAGAAATGCTACATCATTTCTGATCAACAATATATCAACAACATATACTCATCAGAAATTCTATAGTGCTCCCACTCACTTCTTTGGAAATACAAGTTTCTCATAAACTTTGTATAAACCCAAAATCTTTTGATCATCTCATCAAAGTGTACATTCCAACTCCGAGATGCTTACTCCAGTCCTTAGAAGGATCGCTGGAGCTAGCATACCTTTTAGCATCCTTAGAATCAACAAAACCTTTCTGATTGTATCACATACAACCTTTCCTTACGAAAACTGGTAAGGAAACTCGTTTTGACATCCGTCTGCCAGATTTCATAAATGCAGCTAATGCTAACATGATTCCGACGGACTTAAGCATCACTACGGATGAGAAAATCTCATCGTAGTCAACTCTTTGAACTTGTGAAAAACTCTTCGCCACAAGTCGAGCTTCATAGATGGTGACATTACCATCCACGTTCGTCTTCTTCTTAAAGATCCATTTATCTCAATGGCTTGCCGATCATCGGGCAAGTCTACCAAAGTCCATGCTTTGTTCTGATACATGGATCCTATCTCGGATTTCATGGCTTCTAACCATTTGTCGGAATTTGGGCCCACCATCGCTTCTCCATAGCTCGTAGGTTCATTGTTGTCTAGCAACATGACCTTCAAGACATGATTACTGTACCACTCTGAAGTAGTACATATCCTTGTCACCCTACGAGGTACGGTAGTGACTTGATCCGAAACTTCATGATCACTATCATAAGCTTCTACTTCAGTTGGTGTAGGTGACACAGGAACAACTTCCTGTGCCCTACTACACACTAGTTGAAGTGACGGTTCAATAACCTCATCAAGTCTCCACCATCCTCCCACTCAATTCTTCGAGACAAACCTGTTCTCGAGAAAGGACCCGATTCAAGAAACAATCCCTATTGCTTCGGATCTGAATTGGAGACATGATGATCGCCATTCTTCATAATGAAGAGTCAGGGTCTATATTGTTTTATGCTATTTTACCTTAAGGGTGTTTAGGTCATGTCCTACCTGATACTGATGATCATGTGCTAAGAACAATTATGTAGGGTTGGGTTCGATGACTATGAGGATGATGATCGTATGACTTATTATTAATAATGAGTAGAAGTTGTATGATGATGCATGATTAGTAGGACTTGTTATCATATATGATGATGTATGATGTGAGCATGCATGAGTTATTATATCAGCGGGTGAAGTGAACATATATAGCAGCAGCGTTGGTAAACCAAGGACGAAGATATAAGAGAGGACACTTCTCTCTATTAGCTAGCTAATAACAACCTAAAAATAACCCCCAAAACCCATAAAGCAGCCACTTTTCTAAAAAAACATGGACTTTTGGTTCCGGTTGGTGCCACCAACCGGGACCAAAGGCCCCCTGACTGGGCTTGGCGCACAGGGCCACGTGGAGGCACATTGGTCCCGATTCGTGTTTGAACCGGGACTAATGGGTGGAGGTATTAGTAACGACCCATTAGTCCCGGTTCATGAACCGGGACTAAAGGCCCTTACAAACCGGGACTATTAGGTGTTTTCCTACTAGTGGCAGGTGCTATGCCTTTTCATTTAAGGAGGGGGAAAACTTTACACTAGTAGTGAAGCTACTAGGAAAAGCTGAAAAAAGAATAAAAGACCCAGTACAAAAAAACCTATTGCTCCCATGCCTCATCAAAGAGGCTGATCTCATCGTTAATCTTCGAACACACACAGGGTTCATTTGCTGATTTTTGAAAACTCTTCGATTTCGCTCATTCCAGAGGTTCCATGCATGCCACGTAAGCTGAGAAGGTGCAATCATCAGTGCCCTCTCCTTTTTTCCTGAGAGGCAGGATCGTCTCCCACCAGGTCCCAACAGAGGTTGAGCGCAGCTCTGCCTAGCTTGCCAGTGGTCACGTATTTTGGTATGCAGTCTAGACCTGCTTGGCGAAGGGGTAACCGAATATCAGGTGGTGGGCAGACTCAAGCACCTGATCACAAGTGGAGCAAGTATCCTGATGATCCAGCCTCTCACAAGCAGTCGATCTGCAGTCCAAAGTCTGTTCTGCAGCAGCGTCCAGACAAAGAATCTAATACTTGAAGATGGCAAAACTTGCTCCAAACTTGAGGCAAACCCTCATGCACCTTAACGACTCCGAGCTTTAGATAGCAAAAAGACGAGTAGGATTTACCAACTGCACATGAGGGAATTAAAATCAGCAGGTGTTGCAGATATCTGTAGGAGATGAAGATTATGTGCCTTTCGAAGCACATCTTGGCGCTTGCTGCCGTGGCGCACCTCCCTCCTTTTCTGAAGAGAATAGAATCTCATTAAATTCACCAATGACCACCCACAGGAGATTAGATTGAGCATGCAAGTATTAGCTGGTACGTATGATCCCAACTCGGCTCCCCATACAATCCCTAAAGCCTTCATTCTCTTCCATTTGATTCCTCCACCATCACATTGATGACACTAAAAGTGGTAGTCTGGGAGTAGATCCTCACCTCCTTCTTTCAGACTAAAAGCAAACCACCTTTCCTTCCATCAAGGCTTGGCGCAACGATTTTGTAATCCATCCTCGTTTTCCTTCTCAAGCTGCCCTATCCTCATCCAAATGCGTTTCAGACAGAAAAAACGCATCTGGATTATGTCACCTCTGGATGTCCAGAAGCAAAAGAACTGTCGGGGTTCCCAAGAGACCCCGACAGTTCCAACTTATTAGTTTAATTGCTCCAGGCGATCCTCCCCGGAGGAGGACGTCGATGATCGTTTGGTGCATCTGAGGAGGACGCCGATGGAACAACATGGTAGTGTATTACTGGAATCATCTCATCTAAATTTAACGGAGCATCTTTGAATGGTCCTTCCACACGCACACACACGATCGAACCTTCCGCACTTCGGGTGGGTAGGTGTTTCAGCAACACCCCCATAATCACCCCCATTGCTAGCAGCAAATGACATCGGCAGCGTCGCACAATCAGGCGGTTTTGTGGGGAATCTTTATAATAAATCTGATCTTTTTGCAAAAAATAAACCCAGCTCGTCTAAGAAGAACCGAAACGAACAACTTATATAGTTTTTTTTTTGAAGAACAACTTATGTAGCTTTAGTGGTGTGCACGGGACACACGGGAAAACCA
>NW_025228201.1:86696-88221 GCF_018294505.1 Triticum aestivum | reverse complement strand
GTGTGTGTGTGTGTGTGTGTGTGTGTGTGTGTGTGTGTGTGCACGACATATATAAATATCTTCATAATGGATTCTACTTCATTAGTTAAACAAATATCCTAATATAGGTTCAGAAAATATGATTGTTAAACTTAGTAATTGTCCAACTGTTCTAGAGTGTACTACATCATTGATGGCGCACATTTCCACACCTGTCTATTTTGCCTCTTATTTGTTAGGGATATAATGTACTCCCTCCGCCTCGTAATATAAGAGCGTTTTTTACACAGTATGAGACGGAGGGAGTAGTTTGTATGCATTTACTTCCATTGTTTGAAATATTATGCTACCTGACCTACAGGAAGTGGTGCTTCATATAATTGTTGCCTTCACGATGGACGCCCTTTGGCTGTGATGCTGTAGCCGAATAGCGCTTCTGGCATTGCCTCGTGGCGCTGGCATGCAACATGCCTGCTGCTTATTACATGAACTAGAGAAAATAACACTGAAAGTAAAAGCAACCCTAAAACATTAGGAAAAACATGAACTACACGCAGGCAACCAGACCATAGCCAAACCAGGCCTAAAGAGCAAACATCAGTCTTTAAACTCACCAACCTATAGCCAAAGCCACAAGCACAAGTAATAGATAAACCTGGCTCTCTACACCACAGAAACAAGCCTGAGAAGGTCAATCCAGAGCACACACAGTAGAACAAGATCAAGCCAAAAAGAAGACAACACGTTCCGTAATTCCATTGACTCAAATGGACTTGATTAAATTACTTGATCCACAACAACTTCGTATACAAAACAAACGCCAAAATTACAAATCTTAATAAACCAATAGAGCCACACTGATCCATGTGTTCCTCACAACTGTTATTCTGTACTCTCACCTCTGCAGTGCAGATACTAAAATGCGCCAGCGAATGGCAGAAGACCAAAATAATGCCCATGTCCCTCACTGATCATGAACCCAGTGATGAGATTTTAGTGATGCACTGGACGGTGGTAGATCGGAGTCAATGGTGACCGTGGTATCCACTGCCGCCGCTGTTGTAGGTGGCCGTGGGAGGGACGGGGTGGTAGTCCGGGTGGGGCTGCGACTTGGGCTGCGGCTTAGGCACGGTCCGTAGTCCGGGTGGGGCTGAGGCTAGGGCTTTAGCTTCGGTTGCACGAGCTTCTTGTGGTGGAAGTGCTCGATGATGTGCTTCTTGATCGGCCCGCACAGGGTCGCCGACCCACACCCTGGAGATGCCACCACGTTCCTTCTTAGCCTACGCGACGACGCCGAAGTTGGTGCCCTCGGACACTGGCACGAAATTGGATGGCTCCTGTCCGAGGCACGACACGTTGGAGGTGGCGTTGTGGCCTGTGGAGCTGAGCGATGCAGTCGGCGCCATGGAGGTCGGCGGCCAGGGGCACGCTAAAGGCGCCAGTGCCATCGAGGGCACCCACCGCCTTGCTCTCATAGTCACCGTAGACGTTCTTGCACTTGATCACCACCTGAAGACCTGAGGTACTTTCATGGCAGAATAACGGT
>NW_025228201.1:84809-86289 GCF_018294505.1 Triticum aestivum | reverse complement strand
TGGATGTCCAGAAGCAAAAGAACTGTCGGGGTTCCCAAGAGACCCCGACAGTTCCAACTTATTAGTTTAATTGCTCCAGGCGATCCTCCCCGGAGGAGGACGTCGATGATCGTTTGGTGCATCTGAGGAGGACGCCGATGGAACAACATGGTAGTGTATTACTGGAATCATCTCATCTAAATTTAACGGAGCATCTTTGAATGGTCCTTCCACACGCACACACACGATCGAACCTTCCGCACTTCGGGTGGGTAGGTGTTTCAGCAACACCCCCATAATCACCCCCATTGCTAGCAGCAAATGACATCGGCAGCGTCGCACAATCAGGCGGTTTTGTGGGGAATCTTTATAATAAATCTGATCTTTTTGCAAAAAATAAACCCAGCTCGTCTAAGAAGAACCGAAACGAACAACTTATATAGTTTTTTTTTTGAAGAACAACTTATGTAGCTTTAGTGGTGTGCACGGGACACACGGGAAAACCACGTTTTGATTAAGTTCGACAACTCCCGACCCTATCAGGTGCACATTCCGTCCCCATGCCAATGATTTTCCTCACATTCCTGAGCCACAGCCTATAACTTCGGACTCGACGCCTCTCTCCGCCCACCCCATTAATCTCGCCTGCCACCTACGGTTTGGTCCCGCCATACATCACTGTTCCTACGACTCCTCATGTATACGCGATTTTTCAACTGCTAAAACCTGTCCCACGTCAGCATTTTTCCAAATCCCCACACCGGATCAAACGCACACGATACCGGCCACATGCCCGCGCATTGAATCGCCGTCCTCCATATTATACTTGTTTTGTTAGTATATAACATATTTGTAGAGCGGAGATAAAATATACCACTTTGTACCGCAAATCAACCACGAACGAGAGGTGGCGACCACCAAATCCCGCATTTTATATTAAACACTTGTACTTCTTGGTATCTAATTGCCACTGAATCTCAACCCTATTTTGAATCAATATAACATATGCCATACAATGGTCAACACTATTTGTTTCAATTGTATCTAGCAATATTATTCACACAAACGAGTAGGTATGTAAAATAATCAAAATTTATTGTTATAAAATCACATGTCAATCTTTTAAAAATCTGGGATAAAATTAATCATGCAATTGTCTCCTTTTTGTTCAAATTTTAGTTCGAGGCATATTGTAGAATTGATTCAACTTATAACAAATCATAAACAAATGTAAAAATGGTAATAAATTATGGTGTGTGTGTGTGTGTGTGTGTGTGTGTGTGTGTGTGTGTGTGTGTGTGTGCACGACATATATAAATATCTTCATAATGGATTCTACTTCATTAGTTAAACAAATATCCTAATATAGGTTCAGAAAATATGATTGTTAAACTTAGTAATTGTCCAACTGTTCTAGAGTGTACTACATCATTGATGGCGCACATTTCCACACCTGTCTATTTTGCCTCTTATTTGTTAGGGATATAATGTACTCCCTCCG
>NW_025228201.1:83192-83476 GCF_018294505.1 Triticum aestivum | reverse complement strand
CACACACATAACTCTGTTATTATGAGGTGTTGAGTTAAGCATATGCGTAAAACATGGCAAAGAATGATAAAGGAACCAAACGAGTCGTGCATGCGAGAGCAACATGAAACCGTGCGGATATCAATGTTGGGTGGGAGGGTGGTAGATGGTAATCACAGACTAGGGGTGTTCGCCACCGTAGTAGGTGGGCATGTGAGGGATGAAATGGTACTCCGGGTGGGATGTGGCTTGGGCTCCCACTTGGTGACATGGGCTTCTTGTGGTGGAAGTTTTCACCTGCCTCT
>NW_025228201.1:77688-82899 GCF_018294505.1 Triticum aestivum | reverse complement strand
ACCCTTGAAGGCTTCCTCGGCCTTCATGTTCTTCCTGGTGCAGTCGGCGCACTTGGCCATGCCGACGACGACGGACGCCGCCTCGGTGTTGGAGACGGCGATCAGCAGCAGGACGCCGAGGACGAGTGCTCTCGGAGCTGCCATGGCTGAACCCCTGAATCGAACTCCACTACTTGCCTGTGGGAAGTAAATAGCGATGGATGGATGGATGGATCGATGGATGGAACAGGCCACGCATGGCTGGCTTATATAGGCATCTGCATTGATCGGTCATCGATGATCAACGCAATTAGAGACAGACCAATTTGCGTTTGGCGCGCCGAAATTTCAGATGGCGAATTAAAACTCGGTTGATTTCAGAGTCCACTGCACGCATCGATCAACGATTTGATCCACGTCGTCGTCATTTGTTATTCGGTTGGTGATCCACTTTGCATTAGCTGGTGCTCGATCGCGTCCTTCTCGTACATACGTAGGTTCCACGCGGCACATGGATATGCATGCATGCATGCATGCAGCGTACGTACATACTCCTACCTTTTATTCTCTCTCTTCCTAAATATAAGTCTTTAGAGAGATTTCATACGGAGTAAAATGAGTGAATTTATACTCTAAAATGCATCTAGATATATCTGTGAAATCTCTACAAAGACTTATATTTAGGAACAGAAGGAGTATCATCTACTCTAGTACGTAGTGGAGCCTTCGTAAGTCAGAGCGTAGTACGTAACTAATTTTCTGTTGAATCCCTTTCTGCGGGTGCGGTGCCCCTCCCGCTCATTTAATTGGCAAAGACGTGGCTAGGTGTAAGTGTCGACTGAAAAGAAAAAACGTTTGTCAGTCGATCTGTTTTGAGCCGTCCGATGCAAGATGAATGGCCAACATCATCTTCTCCGACCTCCTGCCGTCCTCATGTTCATCTCTTTTGAGCCGTCCAGAGCAATGCCTTCTTCACCTGACATAGGAGTGTTGGTAACTACTCCCTCCATTCCTAAATATTTGTCTTTTTAGAGATTTCAAATGGACTACCATATACTGATGTATATAGACATATTTTAGAGTGTAGATTCACTCATTTGACTTCATATGTAGTTATTGTTGAAATCTCTAAAAAGACAAATATTTAGGAACGGAGGGAGTATCTTCTTAGGTAGTCTCTGGGATGCCACACATGGACGAAGAACAAATATGGATATAACTTAAGAGAACATACCATCACGTGTTTGGTGATAAGATTTGTATCCATTAGGCGAGTCACAAATGACACTCCAATGTAGATATTGTTTGGCGGTAGTGTGTCAAGGAGGGCGGCCAGACTTATAGTCGTCGAGCCTGATTCTTCTCTTGAAGACGTAAGAATGAAATGGATCATCATCGTTCGAATCGGTGAGATAGACAACCTGCATTGTGGGAACTGGTCTTGTCAAGGAAAAACATATCATCTCTCCACCGCTTAGACCGTTCTGTGTAATGAGCTGAACCCATCATTCGCCTCCCATACGGGTCCTTGTCCATGCTTTCTGCAGTTCAATGATGTAAGTGTTGGAATTTGCTACTGGGCTTGGCCCAAAGCCTAACTAAAATTCTGAAATTCTCTTGACCCATTCATGCATACATGTGAGTGGTGTGAGTGAGACCAAAGTTTAGCTCACCCCAAAAGTTTATAGAGAGAGTTGCACCTATTTATAAAGTGAGCTCTTCTACCACTTGCATGAGCATGAGAAGAGAAGACCTACACGTGCGCTTCTCCTCCTCGCTCGCCACGCCTCGTCACGACGCGCCACGCCGCATGAATGAGCCGAGGACAAAGCTATGCACGTTGTCTATATTTTTGCTGCTCGGAAATAATTAATGTCATCAATTAATAATTAATGGACGCGTCCACGACCTACCCGGCCCACATTATATAGTCAGACACGCGTCTACCCTAGCCGTCGACGCTTTGTATGGTTTCGCACCACCGTTCCAGATCATTGCGCCGCCATGCAAGTCTTCTCCATTCCTCCTTCCGGCGTGCACCGCGAGAAGGGACAGTAGGCCTCCGGAACCCCGTCTCTCGTGATCCTGTATGGGAGTGGGGCGATCAGGTTTTTGGGGAGCGCACTCGCGCGACTACTGGCAGCGACGACTTCGCCAACGACGACTTCTTCCCCGACCTCGGCAACCTCATCCTCAACGACATGGGCAACAACATCAACGCCGGCGGTGCCGCTCCCGTTGCACAGTACATATGTGATTCTATCCTTCTTGTTCGAGATCGTGGTATAATTCATGTTTCTAGTATGTGCCATAGATGTGATCTGTTCATCTACTATGCTAGTTCGCATGATTAGTTTAATCTCTGCTAGTGCTGTCATGATTTATCTTCTGTTTATTCGGATTAAATCTCGTAGTAATTTGCTCATATATTCAACAGTAAGTGACCCCACGACACACAAGGCACACTCTCTTCCATTAATTCATTGAACTCTAGCCTACCATTGCATGAGATAATCCTTGCAATAAACACAAAACAAACACACATAAGATGCATTGTAAAACCACGAAAATAATAACATAAAAGGTTAGGATTTTATGGAAAATAATATATATTTATAGGGAGAGAGAGAGAGAGAGAGAGATTGTTACCATTGAATTTTGGAAGCCCTCAATGAGTAGATCGATACTGAATGATGATCCACTTGAAAAGTTTCCGCGCCCTCTTACATGCATACTTGGCACACCGTCATATCCTGTTTGACATGCATACTTGGCACACCGTCATATCCTGTTTGACATGCATACTTGGCACACCGTCATATCCTGTTTGACATGCATATTTGTCACCACTATAAAGCACTTGTACTATATATTATGAATAAAACACAACTAGCATTTATAAGAAATATTGTGACATGCATGCATACTTTGCACACAATATCTGGTTAGAAAATGTTTAATTAATTAACCATAGGATATTTACAATTGCAACATTTAAAAAATTCACAAATAATACAAACATGTCATTAATCACTGATCACCAAAAAATAAAGCATTTTCAAATACTTTACGCATATCGATCCACACATTAACAAAATATAACAATCGTATTCATAAACATACATGCATTGCATTCAATCCATAGATGTATATATAAAATTTCATACATATTCTCTCAAACTATACATGCATTGCATTCATTTACACGCAAAAAATAAAAACATATATCCGTAAACATCCATATATAATCTATATATCCACCAAAATCTATTCTTTTTTGTCGGGAACATCCAAACTTTTCATACAATCCATAGATGCATATATATTATCCATATCATCATGTCATGGCATATGTATATATGGATTTTCCAAATGTAGAAAATATTGACATAAATAGCATAAAAGAAAAAGGAAAAGACAGGGGAAGCCACCCTATAGCTAGCTCATCGTAGGGTTGTTGGCGTCCAGGTGGTCGGTCGGCAGAAAAATGTGTCGACAATGAGTTGTGGTGGCGGCCAGCGGCGGCGAACTTGGGGCCAGAGCCGTGTAGGGAGGACTGTGCGAGGGGCCTCGGGCGACATCGGATCCGACTGGTTGGCTCACACGGCGGCTACCGGCGGGTACGTATAGGCCTGGTGGCAGAGGCGAGGCCTGGCGGCGGCGACGGAACCACACGAGGACGAGCGTCGACCTGTCCCTAATTGAGAATGCAATGAGAGCGGCCGCTAGGGTTCGTCAGGTTTAAATACCTCATAGATTGTCGGGTACGTTTCATCGAGGTTCTTGGCAAAAGTTGCTCACCGTCACAGGGCCTTTAGGTGCAAACAGTTGTGCCACGTGGCTCCTATTTGCCGGGTGCCTTCCACTGGGCTCTCGGCATACAGTGCATAAGCCGAGTTCTTTTATGTTTGTTGAGTATGTAATGGGTTGGGCTCGACTGAGCTTCCCATGTGCCATGTCCTAATGTTTACCGAGTGCCACACTCGGCTTACATTGCTTTTTCCGTGATGCCGTGATACAGTACTTGGCAAATGGAAATGTACTCAGTAACGATGATTTTTTCGATTAGTGACACGCACCACGGGCCCAACCTCATTCCTTTCTGAGGCATTGACATGGAGATAAACTGAATTGGCAAAGCAACAAGAGTTGGAGCTAGTTGCGTGGATTGGTTGGTTAGAAGCTTAATTAGAAAGCAATCTTAAAGTGACATAATAACGTAAGAACTTCTCAAACTTTGGATATAACACCGATTGTAACCATATTTTTTAAGAGTAAAATGCATCGGCAGTCACTGTATTTGTGTCTAAAACTCATTTTGGTCACTGTACATAAGAGTATAATCAATACAGACATTAAATATGACTTGAGGTGATTATACGATTATTGGCTCACTGTATAGCTTTGTATTTTGCATACTTTGACCAGTCAGACTACCTATCCTCTGTACCTTTTCATGAGGATCACACCTGCGGTCAGTGAGTTGAATAATAATTCTTTTTAGGAAAAACTATGTGACAACGAGGATTTAAACTAGGGTCTTGTCGCTACCGCGAGAAAGAGCTAGCTGATTAAACCAGCCGCTCGTTGCGCTAAATAATTAAAAGGTGACCTTATTATTAAGAGCACACAACACACATGCACACAGTCGCACACAACACGCATGCACAGTTGCATACACTCGCACACAACACGCACGCAGGCACACAGCTAGCAGCCTAGCACATACTGTAGCATGCATACACTCGCACATCGGAGGCCACCGGGTGGTGCTCCGGCAGCCGCGCTACCGTGGTGTGGGCGGGCGCATGACGAGAGCGACCAATGTGGATATCTCCACTTGTCGTTCATGTGGCCATCTCATGCAAACAGAGAGTTGGCATGCGTTGCGTTGCCTCGTGTCGCAGCTCCTGTACATCCGCCGGCATCGATCGGTATTGCGACGCGGCGAGCGCTCATGAGACCCAGTACCGGATGACGGGCAGCACGACTTGCACCCCGGCACCGTCCAATCCCTCTGGCCATTCCAGGCGGCTGCTGCTTGCTGTGCACGCGTACTTAGCTTTGTTTGTGCTTGCTTGTGTGTGTACGTGCAAGTTGAGAATGGTGAGAGGCTGCACAGGCGCGCCAAGCTGCCGCAGGCTGCGTGTGGACCAGACGCTGAACGCCCGGAGATCGCGGCGAGCACGTGGAAGACATGGTGCGAGGGCTCGGACCTGAGAGACGGCAGAC
>NW_025228201.1:76137-77678 GCF_018294505.1 Triticum aestivum | reverse complement strand
ACTAGGGACATGGTGTTGTCTATGTATCCACACATGTATCTGAGTTTCCTATCAATACAATTATAGCATGGATAATAAACGATTATCATGAACAAGGAAATATAATAATAACTAATTTATTATTGCCTCTAGGGCATATTTCCAACAGTCTCCCACTTGCACTAGAGTCAATAATCTAGTTCACATCACCATGTGATTAACACTGACAGGTCACATCACCATGTGACCAACATCCAAAGAGTTTACTAGTGTCACTAAACTAGTTCACATCATCATGTGATTAAGACTCAATGAGATCTGGGGTTTGGTCATGTTCTGCTTGTGAGAGAGGTTTTAGTCAACGGGTCTGCAACATTCAGATCCGTATGTACTTCGCAAATCTCTAGGTCATATTGTAAACGCTGCTACCATTCTCCACTTGGAGCTATTCCAAATGGTTGTTCCACTATACGTATCCGGTTTGCTACTCAGAGTCATTCTGATAGGTGTTAAATCTTGCATCGACGTAACCCTTTACGCCGAACTCTTTATCACCTCCATAACCGAGAAACCTATCCTTATTCCTTTAAGGATAATTTTGACCGCTATTTGGTGATCCACTCCTTGATCACCTTTGTACTCTCTTGCCAGGCAAGTGGCAAGGCACACATCAGGTGCGGTACTTAGCATAGCATACTGTAGAGCCTACGTCTAAAGCATAGGGGACGACCTTCGTCCTTTCTCTCTTTTCTGCCGTGGTCGAGCTTTAAGTCTTAACTTCGTACCTTACAACTCAGGCAAGAACTCCTTCTTTGACTGATCCATCTTGAACACCTTCAAGATCATGTCAAGGTATATGCTCATTTGAAAGTACCATTAAGCGTTTTTGATCTATCCTCATAGGTCTTGATGCTCAATGTTTAAGTAGCTTAATCCAGGTTTTCTATTGAAAAATACCTTTCAAATAACCCTATATGCTTTCCAGAAATGCTACATCATTTCTGATCAACAATATGTCAACAACATATACTCATCAGAAATTCTATAGTGCTCCCACTCACTTCTTTGGAAATACAAGTTTCTCATAAACTTTGTATAAACCCAAAATCTTTTGATCATCTCATCAAAGTGTACATTCCAACTCCGAGATGCTTACTCCAGTCCTTAGAAGGATCACTGGAGCTAGCATACCTTTTAGCATCCTTAGAATCAACAAAACCTTTCTGATTGTATCACATACAACCTTTCCTTACGAAAACTGGTAAGGAAACTCGTTTTGACATCCGTCTGCCAGATTTCATAAATGCAGCTAATGCTAACATGATTCCGACGGACTTAAGCATTGCTACGGATGAGAAAATCTCATCGTAGTCAACTCTTTGAACTTGTGAAAAACTCTTCGCCACAAGTCGAGCTTCATAGATGGTGACATTACCATCCACGTCCGTCTTCTTCTTAAAGATCCATTTATCTCAATGGCTTGCCGATCATCGCGCAAGTCTACCAAAGTCCATGCTTTGTTCTGATACATGGATCCTATCTCGGATTTCATGGCTTCTAAC
>NW_025228201.1:69528-75139 GCF_018294505.1 Triticum aestivum | reverse complement strand
AGCCCCTCGTACTAATTCATAAACTTAGGATTTGGTAATTCGGTCACTCCAACAATCTACCATAGATAAACTAATCAAAAAATACTCTCCTCTAGGCTTATGTTGATCAAGTGATATGCAGTCGATGTTCGCACATCACCACTACAGAATTACATCACAACCTAATATCAAAATATTGAACTATATTTAAATTCACAAGATTAATGGTAACAATGTTTCTCCCATGTCCTCAAGAATGTTGGTCCCAATGAACTATATTAATATTGAACTATATTTAAATTCACAAGATTAATATGCATTGGTCCCAATGATGATCGGAGTGTTGGTGATGACGATGGCTTCGAATTCCCTTTCCCAGGGGGATGAGTCTCTGGCAGATCAGCCGGCCAGAGGACAAAAAGTGCTCCGCCTCTCTTCCACCTCGCAGACGACTGGCTTTAAGGAGGGAAATCCTCATGGCTTGGCTCCAGCTAATAGATAGGTTGGGGTTTTAGTCCTCATAGGGGCAATGTGTTGGGAAACATAGCATGCAATTTCAAAAAAAATCCTATTGAATCATGTTTGCATTTGGTTATTCGTTTGTAGTGTGCATTGTTCGTGTATATTGACTCCTTTGATTCGCATCAAAACAATTCTTACTAAGACTTTGCCCCACCTTAATTTATTTTTGTGGTCCACCTATAGGATAATCCTATACAAAAAACCAGTGTCTGTCCCTCCGCCTGACGCGAAATGGTGCACTTCTTCAGACATTGGTGATGCGGGTGGGGACTCCATGATGGCGTCATCTTGAGTGAACATGGCGAGGAGCTTGCCGACGACGTGCATTTACACAGTGGGCGGGCACACGTGGTCCTTCCTATTGGGGAACGTAGCAGAAATTCAAAATTTTCCTACGTGTCACCAAGATCTATCTATGGAGAAACCAGCAACGAGGGGAAGGAGAGTGCACCTACATACCCTTGTAGATCGCCGGAGATCCTAGTGCCGAACGGACGGCACCTCCGCGTTCAACACACGTACAGCCCGGTGACGTCTCCCACGCCTTGATCCAGCAAGGAGAGAGGGAGAGGTTGAGGAAGACTCCATCCAGCAGTAGCACAACGGCGTGGTGGTGATGGAGGAGCGTGGCAATCCTGCAGGGCTTCGCCAAGCACCGCGGGAGAGGAGGAGTAGGGAGAGAGGTAGGGCTGCACCAAGAGGGAGAGGTTCTCGTGTCTTGGGCAGCCCCAAAACCCCCACTATTTATAGGAGGAGGGGAGGGGGCTGCGCCCCCTCTAGGGTTCCCTCCCCAGGGGTGGCGGCAGCCCCCAGATGGCATCTGGTGCGTCCAGAAGGGGGAGAGGGGGGAGGCGCACCTAGGGTGGGCCTTAGGGCCCATCTGCCCTAGGGTTTGCCCCCTTCCCCACTTCCCTTGCGCCTTGGGCCCTGTGGGGGGGCGCACCAGCCCACCTGGGGCTGGTCCCCTCCCACACTTGGCCCATGATGCCCTCCAAGGTTGGTGGCCCCACTTGGTGGACACCCGGGACCCTCCCGGTGGTCCCGGTACGTTACCGGAAAAACCCGAAACTTTTCCGGTGACCAAAACAGGACTTCCCATATATAAATCTTTACCTCCGGACCATTCCGGAACTCCTCGTGACGTCCGGGATCTCATCCGGGACACCGAACAACATTCGGTAACCACATACAAACTTCCTTTATAACCCTAGCGTCATCGAACCTTAAGTGTGTAGACCCTACGGGTTCGGGAGACATGTAGACATGACCGAGACGTTCTCCGGTCAATAACCAACAGCGGGATCTGGTTACCCATGTTGGCTCCCACATGTTCCACGATGATCTCATCGAATGAACCACGATGTCAAGGACTCAATTGATCCCGTATACAATTCCCTTTGTCTAGCGGTATTGTACTTGCCCGAGATTCGATCGTCGGTATACCGATACCTTGTTCAATCTCGTTATCGGCAAATCTCTTTACTCGTTCCGTAACACATCATCCCGTGATCAACTCCCTTGTCACATTGTGCACATTATGATGATGTCCTACCGAGTGGGCCCAGAGATACCTCTCCGTTTACACGGAGTGACAAATCCCAGTCTCGATTCGTGCCAACCCAACAGACACTTTCGGAGATACCTGTAATGCACCTTTATAGCCACCTAGTTATGTTGTGATGTTTGGTACACCCAAAGCATTCCTACGGTATCCGGGAGTTGCACAATCTCATGGTCTAAGGAAATGATACTTGACATTAGAAAAGCTTTAGCATACGAACTACACGATCTTTAGTGCTAGGCTTAGGATTGGGTCTTGTCCATCACATCATTCTCCTAATGATGTGATCTCGTTATCAATGACATCCAATGTCCATGGTCAGGAAACCGTAACCATCTGTTGATCAACGAGCTAGTCAACTAGAGGCTTACTAGGGACATGGTGTTGTCTATGTATCCACACATGTATCTGAGTTTCCTATCAATACAATTATAGCATGGATAATAAACGATTATCATGAACAAGGAAATATAATAATAACTAATTTATTATTGCCTCTAGGGCATATTTCCAACAGTCTCCCACTTGCACTAGAGTCAATAATCTAGTTCACATCACCATGTGATTAACACTGACAGGTCACATCACCATGTGACCAACATCCAAAGAGTTTACTAGTGTCACTAAACTAGTTCACATCATCATGTGATTAAGACTCAATGAGATCTGGGGTTTGGTCATGTTCTGCTTGTGAGAGAGGTTTTAGTCAACGGGTCTGCAACATTCAGATCCGTATGTACTTCGCAAATCTCTAGGTCATATTGTAAACGCTGCTACCATTCTCCACTTGGAGCTATTCCAAATGGTTGTTCCACTATACGTATCCGGTTTGCTACTCAGAGTCATTCTGATAGGTGTTAAAGCTTGCATCGACGTAACCCTTTACGCCGAACTCTTTATCACCTCCATAACCGAGAAACCTATCCTTATTCCTTTAAGGATAATTTTGACCGCTATCTGGTGATCCACTCCTTGATCACCTTTGTACTCTCTTGCCAGGCAAGTGGCAAGGCACACATCAGGTGCGGTACTTAGCATAGCATACTGTAGAGCCTACGTCTAAAGCATAGGGGACGACCTTCGTCCTTTCTCTCTTTTCTGCCGTGGTCGAGCTTTAAGTCTTAACTTCGTACCTTACAACTCAGGCAAGAACTCCTTCTTTGACTGATCCATCTTGAACACCTTCAAGATCATGTCAAGGTATATGCTCATTTGAAAGTACCATTAAGCGTTTTTGATCTATCCTCATAGGTCTTGATGCTCAATGTTTAAGTAGCTTAATCCAGGTTTTCTATTGAAAAATACCTTTCAAATAACCCTATATGCTTTCCAGAAATGCTACATCATTTCTGATCAACAATATGTCAACAACATATACTCATCAGAAATTCTATAGTGCTCCCACTCACTTCTTTGGAAATACAAGTTTCTCATAAACTTTGTATAAACCCAAAATCTTTTGATCATCTCATCAAAGTGTACATTCCAACTCCGAGATGCTTACTCCAGTCCTTAGAAGGATCACTGGAGCTAGCATACCTTTTAGCATCCTTAGAATCAACAAAACCTTTCTGATTGTATCACATACAACCTTTCCTTACGAAAACTGGTAAGGAAACTCGTTTTGACATCCGTCTGCCAGATTTCATAAATGCAGCTAATGCTAACATGATTCCGACGGACTTAAGCATTGCTACGGATGAGAAAATCTCATCGTAGTCAACTCTTTGAACTTGTGAAAAACTCTTCGCCACAAGTCGAGCTTCATAGATGGTGACATTACCATCCACGTCCGTCTTCTTCTTAAAGATCCATTTATCTCAATGGCTTGCCGATCATCGCGCAAGTCTACCAAAGTCCATGCTTTGTTCTGATACATGGATCCTATCTCGGATTTCATGGCTTCTAACTATTTGTCGGAATTTGGGCCCACCATCGCTTCTCCATAGCTCGTAGGTTCATTGTTGTCTAGCAACATGACCTTCAAGACAGGATTACTGTACCACTCTGAAGTAGTACATATCCTTGTCACCCTACGAGGTACGGTAGTGACTTGATCCGAAACTTCATGATCACTATCATAAGCTTCTACTTCAGTTGGTGTAGGTGCCACAGGAACAACTTCCTGTGCCGTACTACACACTAGTTGAAGTGACGGTTCAATAACCTCATCAAGTCTCCACCATCCTCCCACTCAATTCTTCGAGACAAACCTTTTCTCGAGAAAGGACCCGATTCAAGAAACAATCCCTATTGCTTCGGATCTGAATTGGAGACATGATGATCGCCATTCTTCATAATGAAGAGTCAGGGTCTATATTGTTTTATACTATTTTACCTTAAGGGTGTTTAGGTCATGTCCTACCTGATACTGATGATCATGTGCTAAGAACAATTATGTAGGGTTGGGTTCGATGACTATGAGGATGATGATCGTATGACTTATTATTAATAACGAGTAGAAGTTGTATGATGATGCATGATTAGTAGGACTTGTTATTATATATGATGATGTATGATGCGAGCATGCATGAGTTATTATATCAGCGGGTGAAGTGAACATATATAGCAGCAGCGTTGGTAAACCAAGGACGAAGATATAAGAGAGGACACTTCTCTCTATTAGCTAGCGAATAACAACCTAAAAATAACCCCCAAAACCCCTAAAGCAGCCACTTTTCTAAAAAAAACATGGACTTTTGGTCCCGGTTGGTGCCACCAACCGGGACCAAAGGCCCCCTGACTGGGCTTGGCGCACAGGGCCACGTGGAGGCACATTGGTCCCGATTCGTGTTTGAACCGGGACTAATGGGTGGAGATATTAGTAACGACCCATTAGTCCCGGTTCATGAACCGGGACTAAAGGCCCTTACAAACCGGGACTATTAGGTGTTTTCCTACTAGTGGCAGGTGCTATGCCTTTTCATTTAAGGAGGGGGAAAAACTTTACACTAGTAGTGAAGCTACTAGGAAAAGCTGAAAAAAGAATAAAAGACCCAGTACAAGCAAGGCCTGCCTGGCTGTACAGTTCAAAAAAAAACCTATTGCTCCCATGCCTCATCAAAGAGGCTGATCTCATCGTTAATCTTCGAACACACACAGGGTTCATTTGCTGATTTTTGAAAACTCTTCGATTTCGCTCATTCCAGAGGTTCCATGCATGCCACGTAAGCTGAGAAGGTGCAATCATCAGTGCCCTCTCCTTTTTTCCTGAGAGGCAGGATCGTCTCCCACCAGGTCCCAACAGAGGTTGAGCGCAGCTCTGCCTAGCTTGCCAGTGGTCTCGTATTTTGGTATGCAGTCTAGACCTGCTTGGCGAAGGGGTAACCGAATATCAGGTGGTGGGCGGACTCAAGCACCTGATCACAAGTGGAGCAAGTATCCTGATGATCCAGCCTCTCACAAGCAGTCGATCTGCAGTCCAAAGTCTGTTCTGCAGCAGCGTCCAGACAAAGAATCTAATACTTGAAGATGGCAAAACTTGCTCCAAACTTGAGGCAAACCCTCATGCACCTTAACGACTCCGAGCTTTAGATAGCAAAAAGATGA
>NW_025228201.1:64054-64971 GCF_018294505.1 Triticum aestivum | reverse complement strand
AGAAGGTTCTCTCATGCCCTAGTTTTTTTTTTTGAGCATCACTCTCATGCCCAAGTGGTATTGATTGTTTGGTGGTCTTCAACAATTCAAGCCAAATATGCACCCTTATGTACTTGAGCTGGACTGGACCATGGCCCAGTTCCCCTCCTGCTTAGGCTGAAAGAAGTCCAAATGGAACGGGCAGTATATATGAATGCATGATCCCTGGTAGCTGCAATTTTGTTTTTGACATGAATGCCATGGGTTGTCCATGACAGATCCATTTGCACACTTGCCTGAATCGCACTTGAGTTTCAATTCACAGATCTGAATAGTAGCTAAGAGTAATGATTGTTTTAAACAACTGCACCATGGCAAAACATTTTTCCATTAAAGAAGCCATCACACAATTCTGACTAAAAAATGAAAAAGAAAAACATAAAGCAAGCCTAAATCATTAGACAAAACATGAAGTAAAAGCAGGCAGCACACAGCAGAACGAGATCAAGCCAGAAGAAGCCAACATCTGCAGTAATTTCACTGACACAAATGGACTTGATTAAATTACTTGATCCACAATAACTTCTTATACAAAGCACACACCGAAATTACAATCATAAAAAAGCAATCGAAGCACACTAATCCATGCATGTGTTCCTCACAAAGTTTATTCTGAACTCTCAACTCTGCAGTGCAGATACTAAAACGGGGCAGCGAATGGCAGAAGACCAAAGCAACGACCTCGATCACTCAATGAACCCGGTGATGAAATTTCAGTGTTGGGCCGGACGGTGGCAGATCGGAGTTAGTGGTGTCCGTGGTATCCACCGCCACCGCCGCCGCCGCCGTAGGTGGGCGTGGGAGGGATGGGGTGGTAGTCCGGGTGGGGCTGCGGCTTCGGCTCAGGCTTGGGTACCGGGCCGTAGTCTGGGTGGGGC
>NW_025228201.1:53851-62935 GCF_018294505.1 Triticum aestivum | reverse complement strand
ACCCTTGAAGGCTTCCTCGGCCTTCATGTTCTTCCTGGTGCAGTCGGCGCACTTGGCCATGCCGACGACGACGGACGCCGCCTCGGTGTTGGAGACGGCGATCAGCAGCAGGACGCCGAGGACGAGTGCTCTCGGAGCTGCCATGGCTGAACCCCTGAATCGAACTCCACTACTTGCCTGTGGGAAGTAAATAGCGATGGATGGATGGATGGATCGATGGATGGAACAGGCCACGCATGGCTGGCTTATATAGGCATCTGCATTGATCGGTCATCGATGATCAACGCAATTAGAGACAGACCAATTTGCGTTTGGCGCGCCGAAATTTCAGATGGCGAATTAAAACTCGGTTGATTTCAGAGTCCACTGCACGCATCGATCAACGATTTGATCCACGTCGTCGTCATTTGTTATTCGGTTGGTGATCCACTTTGCATTAGCTGGTGCTCGATCGCGTCCTTCTCGTACATACGTAGGTTCCACGCGGCACATGGATATGCATGCATGCATGCATGCAGCGTACGTACATACTCCTACCTTTTATTCTCTCTCTTCCTAAATATAAGTCTTTGGAGAGATTTCATACGGAGTAAAATGAGTGAATTTATACTCTAAAATGCATCTAGATATATCTGTGAAATCTCTACAAAGACTTATATTTAGGAACAGAAGGAGTATCATCTACTCTAGTACGTAGTGGAGCCTTCGTAAGTCAGAGCGTAGTACGTAACTAATTTTCTGTTGAATCCCTTTCTGCGGGTGCGGTGCCCCTCCCGCTCATTTAATTGGCAAGGACGTGGCTAGGTGTAAGTGTCGACTGAAAAGAAAAAACGTTTGTCAGTCGATCTGTTTTGAGCCGTCCGATGCAAGATGAATGGCCAACATCATCTTCTCCGACCTCCTGCTGTCCTCATGTTCATCTCTTTTGAGCCGTCCAGAGCAATGCCTTCTTCACCTGACATAGGAGTGTTGGTAACTACTCCGTCCATTCCTAAATATTTGTCTTTTTAGAGATTTTAAATGGACTACCATATACTGATGTATATAGACATATTTTAGAGTGTAGATTCACTCATTTGACTTCATATGTAGTTATTGTTGAAATCTCTAAAAAGACAAATATTTAGGAACGGAGGGAGTATCTTCTTAGGTAGTCTCTGGGATGCCACACATGGACGAAGAACAAATATGGATATAACTTAAGAGAACATACCATCACGTGTTTGGTGATAAGATTTGTATCCATTAGGCGAGTCACAAATGACACTCCAATGTAGATATTGTTTGGCGGTAGTGTGTCAAGGAGGGCGGCCAGACTTATAGTCGTCGAGCCTGATTCTTCTCTTGAAGACGTAAGAATGAAATGGGTCATCATCGTTCGAATCGGTGAGATAGACAACCTGCATTGTGGGAACTGGTCTTGTCAAGGAAAAACATATCATCTCTCCACCGGTTAGACCGTTCTGTGTAATGAGCTGAACCCATCATTCGCCTCCCATACGGGTCCTTGTCCGTGCTTTCTGCAGTTCAATGATGTAAGTGTTGGAATTTGCTACTGGGCTTGGCCCAAAGCCTAACTAAAATTCTGAAATTCTCTTGACCCATTCATGCACACATGTGAGTGGTGTGAGTGAGACCAAAGTTTAGCTCACCCTAAAAGTTGATAGAGAGAGTTGCACCTATTTATAAGGTGAGCTCTTCTACCACTTGCATGAGCATGAGAAGAGGAGACCTACACGTGCGCTTCTCCTCCTCGCTCGCCACGCCTCGTCACGACGCGCCGCGCCGCATGAATGAGCCGAGGACAGAGCTATGCACGTTGTCTATATTTTTGCTGCTCGGAAATAATTAATGTCATCAATTAATAATTAATGGACGCGTCCACGACCTACCCGGCCCACATTATATAGTCAGACACGCGTCTACCCTAGCCGTCGACGCTTTGTATGGTTTCGCACCACCGTTCCAGATCATTGCGCCGCCATGCAAGTCTTCTCCATTCCTCCTTCCGGCGTGCACCGCGAGAAGGGACAGTAGGCCTCCGGAACCCCGTCTCTCGTGATCCTGTATGGGAGTGGGGCGATCAGGTTTTTGGGGAGCGCACTCGCGCGACTACTGGCAGCGACGACTTCGCCAACGACGACTTCTTCCCCGACCTCGGCAACCTCATCCTCAACGACATGGGCAACAACATCAACGCCGGCGGTCCCGCTCCCGTTGCACCATACATATGTGATTCTATCCTTCTTGTTCGAGATCGTGGTAGAATTCATGTTTCTAGTATGTGCCCTAGATGTGATCTGTTCATCTACTATGCTAGTTCGCATGATTAGTTTAATCTCTGCCAGTGCTGTCATGATTTATCTCCTGTTTATTCGGATTAAATCTCATAGTAATTTGCTCATATATTCAACAGTAAGTGACCCCACGACACACAAGGCACACTCTCTTCCATTAATTCATTGAACTCTAGCCTACCATTGCATGAGATAATCCTTGCAATAAACACAAAACAAACACACATAAGATGCATTGTAAAACCACTAAAATAATAACATAAAAGGTTAGGATTTTATGGAAAATAATATATATTTATAGGGAGAGAGAGAGAGAGAGATTGTTACCATTGAATTTTGGAAGCCCTCAATGAGCAGATCGATATTGAATGATGATCCACTTGAAAAGTTTCTGCGCCCTCTTACATGTGCATACTTGGCACACCGTCATATCCTGTTTGACATGCATACTTGGCACACCGTCATATCCTGTTTGACATGCATACTTGGCACACCGTCATATCCTGTTTGACATGCATATTTGTCACCACTATAAAGCACATGTACTATATATTATGAATAAAACACAACTAGCATTTATAAGAAATATTGTGACATGCATGCATACTTGGCACACCATATCCGGTTAGAAAATGTTTAATTAATTAACCATAGGATATTTACAATTGCAACATTTAAAAAATTCACAAATAATACAAACATGTCATTAATCACCGATCACCAAAAAATAAAGCATTTTCAAATACTTTACGCATATCGATCCACACATTAACAAAATATAACAATCGTATTCATAAACATACATGCATTGCAGTCAATCCATAGATGTATATATAAAATTTCATACATATTCTCTCAAACTATACATGCATTGCATTCATTTACACGCAAAAAATAAAAACATATATCCGTAAACATCCATATATAATCTATATATCCACCAAAATCTACTCTTTTTTGCCGGGAACATCCAAACTTTTCATACAATCCATAGATGCATATATATTATCCATATCATCATGTCATGGCATATGTATATATGGATTTTCCAAATGTAGAAAATATTGACATAAATAGCATAAAAGAAAAAGGAAAAGACAGGGGAAGCCAGCGGGCTCATCGTGGGGTTGTTGGCGTCCAGGTGGTCCGTCGGCAGAAAAATGTGTCGACAATGAGTTGTGGTGGCGGCCAGCGGCGGCGAACTTGGGGCCAGAGCCGTGTAGGGAGGACTGTGCGAGCGGCCTCGGGCGACATCGGATCCGACTGGTTGGCTCACACGGCGGCTACCGGCGGGTACGTATAGGCCTGGTGGCAGAGGCGAGGCCTGGCGGCGGCGACGGAACCACACGAGGACGAGCGGCGACCTGCCCCTGATTGAGAATGCAATGAGAGCGGCCGCTAGGGTTCGTCAGGTTTAAATACCTCATAGATTGTCGGGTACGTTTCATCGAGGTTCTTGGCAAAAGTTGCTCACCGTCACAGGGCCTTTAGGTGCAAACAGTTGTGCCACGTGGCTCCTATTTGCCGGGTGCCTTCCACTGGGCTCTCGGCATACAGTGCATAAGCCGAGTTCTTTTATGTTTGTTGAGTATGTAATGGGTTGGGCTCGACTGAACTTCCCATGTGCCATGTCCTAATGTTTACCGAGTGCCACACTTGGCTTACATTGCTTTTTCCGTGATGCCGTGATACAGTACTTGGCAAATGGAAATGTACTCAGTAATGATGATTTTTCCGATTAGTGACACGCACCACGGGCCCAACCTCATTCCTTTCTGAGGCATTGACATGGAGATAAACTGAATTGGCAAAGCAACAAGAGTTGGAGCTAGTTGCGTGGATTGGTTGGTTAGAAGCTTAATTAGAAAGCAATCTTAAAGTGACATAATAACGTAAAAACTTCTCAAACTTTGGATATAACACCGATTGTAACCATATTTTTTTAAGAGTAAAATGCATCGGCAGTCACTGTATTTGTGTCTAAAACTCATTTTGGTCACTGTACATAAGAGTATGATCAATACAGTCATTAAATATGACTTGAGGTGATTATATGATCATTGGCTCACTGTATAGCTTTGTATTTTGCATACTTTGACCAGTCAGACTGCCTATCCTCTGTACCTTTTTATGAGGGTCACACCTGCGGTCAGTGAGTTGAATAATAATTCTTTTTAGGAAAACTATGTGACAGCGAGGATTTAAACTAGGGTCTTGTCGCTACCGCGAGAAAGAGCTAGCTGATTAAACCAGCCGCTCGTTGCGCTAAATAATTAGAAGGTGACCTTATTATTAAGAGCACACAACACACATGCACACAGTCGCACACAACACGCGTGCACAGTTGCATACACTCGCACACAACACGCACGCAGGCACACAGCTAGCAGCCTAGCACATACTGTAGCATGTATACATGACACATCGGAGGCCACCGCGTGGTGCTCCGGCAGCCGCGCTACCGTGGTGTGGGCGGGCGCATGACGAGAGCGACCAATGTGGATATCTCCACTTGTCGTTCATGTGGCCATCTCATGCAAACAGAGAGTTGGCATGCGTTGCGTTGCCTCGTGTCGCAGCTCCTGTACATCCGCCGGCATCGATCGGTATTGCGACGCGGCGAGCGCTCATGAGACCCAGTACCAGATGACGGGCAGCACGACTTGCACCCCGGCACCGTCCAATCCCTCTGGCCATTCCAGGCGGCTGCTGCTTGCTGTGCACGCGTACTTAGCTTTGTTTGTGCTTGCTTGTGTGTGTACGTGCAAGTTGAGAATGGTGAGAGGCTGCACAGACGCAGCCTGTGCAAGTTGAGAATGGTGAGAGGCTGCACAGGCGCGCCAAGCTGCCGCAGGCTGCGTGTGGACCAGACGCTGAACGCCCGGAGATCGCGGCGAGCACGTGGAAGACATGGTGCGAGGGCTTGGACCTGAGAGACGGCAGACGCGTTGGCGACACAGGAGTCCACGGGTTGCATGGCGAGGTACCGGAGAGATTTGGGCGTGTAGATGGCTGCAATGCGTGTTTGCTGCGTGCACCCGTGCTGTTGTATGCTGTGCTTCTGTATAAAAGAACATTACTATGAAAACGAACACTAAAATGTTTCGGTTAAGGTTGCTTGAGCGTGCGGGTTACCACCTTGAGATCTCTCAGGTTTGATCCGGTGCATTTTAATTTACTTTGTTTATTTCTACCTACTGACATGTTGGACCCACAAAGGTAGAGAGAGATTTTTTTTTGAGCATAAGGTAGAGACAGATTGTTGACTGCATTTTGTGCCATAAAGGTAGTTTGAGTGGTCAAAGTAGGCAAAATACAAAGCTATACAGTGACCACTGACCGTATAATCATCTCAAGTCGTATTCAATGACCGTATGAACCGTATTTTTATGTACAGTGACCGAAGTGAGTTTTCGACACAAGTACAATGACCGCTGATGCATTTTACTCTTATTTTAATTATGTAAACATACATGCATCTAAAATTGTAATTGTCTCATTTCAGGCAATGTCATTGGTTACGGATGTGAGAAATAGGTATACGATGAAAATATATTTTATGATGAATCTAATGCTACTAATTTGATGGTATAAATATTCATGTATTATTGTATAAATATGGTCAAACATAATTTGACCGAGTTTGCGCAACAATATATCAATGTTTGTGAAACTAAATAGGTATACGATGAAAATATATTTTATGATGAATCTAATGCTACTAATTTGATGGTATAAATGTTCATGTATTATTGTATAAATATGGTCAAACATAATTTTTTTTTACTTTTCAACAAAGTTGGAAGTACTTTTCAACAAAGGACGGAGGGAGTATCTTCGGAGCTGCTCAAAAACTTCTCTTGTCTTGACCCAAGAAACCCCTTTTGTAGATACAATGTGAATAAGCTTGCTAGACTCACACAGATTTATCACGAGGATTTCACAGATTATGAACGTGAACATATAGTTGATAACCTTGAGCTATTCATTATCCATATGAGAAGAATTGAAGACTTTAGAGCTTGTCATGATATTGCAAGCCTAGCTAAAAGGATGGTTGAACTTCAAAGGAATGTTATGTTTCCTGCCGTTTATCACCTCATTGAGTTGGCATTGCTACTACCGGTAGCGATGGCAACAGTTGAAAGAGCCTTCTCATCAATGAAAATCATCGACACTGAGTTGTGCAGCAAGATGTCTGATGCCTGGTTTAATGACTTGATGGTGTGTTACATTGAGCGAGAGATTTTCAAAAGTATTGATCTTCGTAAAATTAAGGAAGATTCTCAGAAGGAGGGTAGTGCATTGACATTGCCCGGGTCTTCTAGACGCCATTAAAAGTTGCACTATCAGTATGTTTTAGGTTGTTTTTCTATTGAAACATGTTGGTATTTGATTAGTCGTTTTTAGTGTGCATTGTTTGTTTATTGACTCCTTTGATTCGCATAAAAATAATATTAGTGAGACTTCGCTCCACCTTAAAAAAAATCATGATCCGTCTTTTGGATAATTCTATGCAAAAAATCAACATTTGTCCCTCTTCAGTAAGGAAAAGGAGACGTGACCCCTCTCGGTGTTTATCTCTTGGAGGTCGACGGCTGTATGCACACAAGTATTTGGATATGTATGCATATTTGCCGGCCGAGCGGGTATTAGGGGAGGTACAAATGCAGGCGTATGGGTATTCGTGTGTATCGTACGACGGTACGACCCAGCGGCGACGTCCACGGAGATGCCAACTGCACGGAGTCGTGTGCAGGTTAGCTTAAATCCATACATTATCAGAACGTGAGTAGTGTAGGTCGTAACATGCATGTGATTAAAAAAAACAAATATACGTGCACCCATGCATCAGTACGTGAGGTACGTGAGGCCAAGCTGGAGACCCGCTTTTTTCGTGTACCAGTTCATCAGTACGTGAGGTACGTGGGGAACGCTGAGATGCTTTGAGATTCGGTTCACCACGTGTCACACAGAGAAGCCGGTCTTCACCTTGAGTCCATACGACCCGGTCGTATAGGATTATTTTCGGTGAAGGATAACGCTGAGATGCTTTG
Organism: Triticum aestivum; assembly: GCF_018294505.1. Taxonomy (NCBI): domain Eukaryota; kingdom Viridiplantae; phylum Streptophyta; class Magnoliopsida; order Poales; family Poaceae; genus Triticum; species Triticum aestivum. The sequence goes on along the minus strand of NW_025228201.1, from coordinate 55,581 downwards.
AGATTCAATTCAGCACGTGTCATGCAGAGAAGCAGGTCTCCAGCTTGAGTCCATACGACCCGGTCATATAGGATTATTTTCCAGCTAGTCAATCTGTGTATATACACGTAGGTCCACATCAAAATATCAAACATGGACGTGTATAACTTGTACTTAGGAAATTCCTTCATATCTAAAAATAAATTAAATGTCCCTTAAAAAAAATTTAAATGAGTTCCATAATGAAAGAAAAAAAACCTCGCCGAACACATGAATTGGTACACCTATTTACAACATGAGGGTTTGCGCGGGTGTTGGGGGGGGGGGGCATTGGCCCCCTTAGCCCCAATGAAGTTCCACTGAGATCAATGTTGGTGCAGTCCTGATAACAAAAAAAAATAGAGAAGAAATCACCCCCTTCTCCCCAATCATTTGTACTGAACACATATTTTCAGAACAAAATTCATGAGCGGCATGTTGTGCTATCACATCAAAATTGCTAGCCATCAAGGATAACTATGGGCGTGCGATGGTTCTAAAATCGGCGATGCATGACCAAAACAGCTAAAATCGAAGCGCGGCGGGATAACAAAAACATATGAAAATAATAATTGTTTAGCATGCACTAAGACCAAGGACGGCGCAGAGGCGGCAAAAATTGCTCAATACCTGGATCTACGAGCAACACTGATACCCCCCCCCCACCCACCCCGACCGATGTTTGACTGATTGCGAGACCGGCGAGAGTCTCCACCGACCTCCTGTCCATACCACCCCTCTCCTACCTACCGTCATTCCCGGGCAACACGAATCCCTCACTACTAGGAAAATGGCTATAGATGGGATTGACACTAATGGCGCACCAGAAAAATGGTGCGCCATTAGTATATACTAATGGCGCACCACAATCTGATGCGCCATTAGAGTTTAAACAACTAATGGCGCACCATGCTACGGGTGCGCCATTAGTATCAATTTTTTTTAACTAGTGCGCCTGTCCAAACATACTAATGGCGCATCCCGGCAAAGTGCGCCATTAGTAGTTGTAACTACTAATGGCGCACTAGGTAGCAGGTGCGCCATTAGTATAGAAATTTTTTTTTTGAACTAGTGCGCCTATCCAAACATACTAATGGCGCATCCTGCCCAAGTGCGCCATTAGTAGTTGTAACTACTAATGGCGCACCAGGCAGTGGGTGCGCCATTAGTATAGGATTTTTTTTTGAACTAGTGCGTCTATCCAAACATACTAATGGCGCATCCTGCCCAAGTGCGCCATTAGTAGTTGTAAGTACTAATGGCGCACCATGCAAGAGGTGCGCCATTAGTAAGTGGGTAGCAACAAGATATTTGGGACAGCCTCTCCTACCCACACACTCACTTTCTCCCCACTTCATTCTCTCCACCTCCTCCTTGTCTCGGGTGCCTCCTCTTTTTCACCTCATTTCCACCATAGATTCATTCAAATTAAGTGGTTAAATTACCTTGTTTTAATAGGTAAGTAAGGGGGGAAGCTATATTTAGGTTGTTCTCCTTACAACAATGTGCACATGCACTTTTTACGGCCTAGCTAGATCTATGTATGTTCGTGGTGTTGCATATGTTTGTGGTGTTGCATATGTGTTTGTGTTTGGAGGTGTACCGGTATTTGATATGCGATAGTTGCCAATATTTTGCCAGAATGTTGATTCATTTCCGTTTCGGCGAGAATTTTGGCATTAAGCATTCTTTTTGGTCCTATTTTTAGGGAA
>NW_025228201.1:48701-49376 GCF_018294505.1 Triticum aestivum | reverse complement strand
AATAAGTATCAAACAACTTTTTAAATGCTAAAAAAAAATTTGTGGAGCCCACCTCGATCCCCCTCCATCTCGACCGCTATCCCACCTCGCCAGATCCGGTCCCCCTCGGCGCCGAGCACCCCCCAAGTCCACCGGCCGCCGCCGCCGACCCACCGCACCCTCGATTCCCCTACCCAACCGCCGCCGCCGACCCCCCGCACCCCGCGCACCGTCTTATAAAAAAAATAAGTATCAAACAGCTTTTTAAATGCTACTGTCTTATAAAAAAATATTACTGTTATTATTTAAACAAGTTTGAACATATTTAAACATAAATAAGTATCAAACAGCTTTTTAAATGATAAAAAAAATTTGTGGAGCCTGGGAGTTGAACCCAGGACCTCCTGGTGTGAGAACTGGCTACTGTCCAGTCGAGCTAGTAGAGTGGGCTTGATGTGGATAGGTTCGGGTAGTACATAACCTTTTGGCTCGAGTTGAAATAAAAAAAAGTACTAATGGCGCACCACGGTGAGGTGCGCCATTAGTATTGTGGCCCGATCCCCCTTCGCCCGATCCCCCCTTCGCCCGATCCCCCCTTCCCTCTCCCCCTCGCCAGTTCTCTCCCTCTCAATCCACCGCCACCGCCGCCGCTGCCCTCGCCCTCGCCCTCGCCCTCGCCCTCGCCCTCTCCCTCCC
>NW_025228201.1:26076-47016 GCF_018294505.1 Triticum aestivum | reverse complement strand
TTCTATGGTATTTTTTTCAATTATGTACAAACAGTTACAAGGTTGGAAAAGGAAAAGGTCTATAAAACTTCAGTTTTTGCTAACATTAGGAGATTAAAGGTCCCTTGTGATGTATTTATGTAAATTGTGTTAAAGGGGGACTAAAATGCAAAGCTTCTGACTTGAAGATCCAACTATTCTGGCTATGAACAAGAATAAATTTTAGAGAGATTCCATGAAAGGATTATAAGTTGTTGTTGATCCAAGTGTTGAAGGGATCTACTTTCCTTTGCTTTGATATGTATGCCGGACAGCCTCTTTACAGGTAGAGATACCCTGTTCAAGGACAGGGGGGCGGGGGTGTGAACTTTGTGAAATCCTGTCCTATTGATGACTTTGCAAACTTATCAGGAGGTGGTGTTAGGAAATCTAAACAGTTTAAACTATATAGGAAGACATTTATAGGTTAGAAACAATCTGTTCTACTTCTGCAACAGGAACTGTTATTTTTGAAGCAAACAGGCTAATGATTTGTTAGAAATTATATTGTTTCTTCTTTTGGATATCCGATTCTGATATGTCAGAAACACAACATATCAAAAGTTAGCAATGACCAAACTGGCATGTAACAGAGACACTATAAAAGATAGCCAACATCCAGTTAGGCCAACATAACAGTGAACAAAACTACTGTCAATCAGCTCAGTTCTAGTGCTGTTGGATTTTTCTCGATTGTATTCTTGCAGTTTTGAAAATTCAGTTCATTCGGTTACTGAAAATTCAGTTAATTCAGTTAGGCACACAAATTTCAGAACTTTTGTGTGCCCTAGTACTTGGTGTTTGTAGAAAACCAGGAGTGTCAATGGGACTAGAATTCACTTGTTCTTATCTGGGTTTGTAAAACTTGTTCATTTACTGAACTACTAATGCCTTATGATGCTCTGAATTACTTGTGATGCCTCTGAATTACTTGTGATCACATTGAGAAAGACTTGTAAAGATGATGATCATCTTTAACAGAAAACAATTTGTGATGATTTTGCTAGTTTGCTGGGTTTTGTCTCCGACCATCGTGTCGTGATGATTTTGCAGGTACCCCGAGAGGCCCTTGAGTTTGCCGGAATGTCGATTAACTTCCGTTCCGGCAAATTCGGGTACTCCATATGTCCTATTTTCAGCAAAGGTCATGCTGAAATTTTCCGTGAATTTTAGCATGACTTTGCTAAAAATAGGACATATGGGGTACTTGTGACTAATGCATGGGCCGGGGTATCTTAGTAGTTAATTAAGTAGGATCAAGTGCCCCGGCGTACTTGTGACTAATGCATGGCTTTTAGGGTGCCTCGGTGTCGATAAAAACCAAAATGATGAAAAGTTAGGCTTTTAGGGTGCCTTGGCGTCGAAAAACCCTCAATGATAAAAGCTTAGATTTTAGGATGCCTCGGTGTCGACAAACCCTAAATGATGAGACCATGATCTTGTTCCTTGACAATAACCAACTTTTTGACCAAACTTTGTTTCTATTTAGAGAGAAACATGGCCCACAACGATGAGGCCGGGGGTTCGGGCGGCAAGGCATTCTGGGAGCTGTCCCAGGAGATGGAGGAACAACCTCACTTGTATGAGGCCGCCGCCTTCCCCACCGATCCTGAGACCACGGATGGTGCCGCCGAGGATGACCACACTGATGCCACCACTGATGGTGCCGCCGAGGATGCCACCACTGATGATGGCGGCGCACGCACAGATGGCAGCCAACCGAAGAGGCAACGGAAGGACCGGCGCCCGATCATGCTCCGCACCCTCAAGGAGGAAGTTACTGAAGTGGACTCCAACGGGAATCCAACGGCGCCCGAACGAATAGTCAAGGGGTACTCGCTTCAGCTCGGGTGCATTGTCCGGAGCACCGTCTCGATCAACACCGAGAACCTGAGGCATCCTGACCGAGGGAATTTGCACAACCTCCTCTTCACGAAGCTGCACGAATGATACAAGTTCCCCGCTGAATTTGAAAACACAAGCCTCAAAGGTAATAAAGTGAACAATGCTGCCCTCACGAAGATGAGCAAGGCCCTGTCTACTTGGAAAAGCAATGTGAAGAGAATGATCGAGAAAGGTGAGAGTTATCAGAAGATGAAGGAGAAAAATCCTTCGATCACCGAAGATGACTACAACGACTTCAAGATCAATTGCTCGAGCACCGCAAGCTCCCAATCAAGTGAGTGGGGGAAACAAATGCGAGAGCTGAACATAGGGGAACACACACTCGGTCCCGGCGGTTACAGAGTGGCGGAGCCTATATGGGACAAGGAGGACGCGGACCGTGCCGAGCAAGGCCTACCGCCCCGCTTCGAGAAATACAGCGGTAACAAGGAGACTAGGAACTATGTCAGGGCCCGGTACAAGGAGGACCCGATAACAAAGGAGCTTACCACGGATCCGAAGACCAGGGCGCTTGAGCTTGTTCTGGTAAGGAATACACCCCCGCGTAATTAGCTCCATATGGTTGCATTCTAATTAATGAAGCCAAATTTCTAAATGGTTCACATTCCTTCCACAGGCGACTGAAAGCAGTAGCGCGGAGTCGACTAAGAGCAACCCTTGGGACACCACTCTAAATAGGGGGTTGAATGTAATGAAGAACAAGGATAAGCTCAGTAAGCCGACGTCAGCTGGTCGTGTGGCCGGCAAAGGCTTGTCGACAAAATGGGGGTCATACTATACCGCTGGTGTGCGGAAGGAGAAAAAGACCAGCTCGGAAAGCCAGGCGCGAGAGGTTCAAGAACTCAAGGCACAGGTGGCGCGGATTCCGGAGATTGTCCAAGAGCAAGTGGAACAACGACTCGGAGCGACGATCACCGCCCTTGTGCCTACCTTGATCTCGGGGTTGAGTGCGTGGATTGCGGGCGGCCAACAGGGGCCGCCCCCGATTCCTAGCTTCACGGCCAGCAACTCGCATAATGCGATGGCGGGGCCATTGGTGCCTCCGGCGGAGGCGGCATTGGTGTCTCCGACGCCGGCACGGGAGCTTAATGCACCCGGGTGTACGCCGGCCGGCACCTCTTCAGCAAGCGGCCCCTCCGTCAACTGCACGCCCGCCGTTGGCGGTGCCTCGACATTAGCCGAGCTCGACACCATCATCACGGTAACTAATTAAGCCTCTCTCGGCCGAGGACTTCATCTCCTTGCCTTTGACTGGGCATCCCTGACGCCCTACATGTTTTCGCAGGGCGCCGCCGACGTTCCGTGCACTCTCCTCCACTTCGTGAACAACGAGTTGGTCGATGTCGCCAAGGGCAAAATCGTTCAACCGGGCAACCCCTTGTTCCACGGTACCCAGATGCCACCCAACTTGTTTAGGGTTCAACTGGTTCGGGTGCTGCCAGGCTGCGACGACTTGTTACCTCCGATTCGACCCGTCGGGGCCGACGATGATGACGTGATGACCCTCAGCGCCTGCCTGAGCTGGCCCCTGCTTTGGCCGAAGAGCCAGATTCGTTTGGGGGCGGGGGACACCACCCCAAAGACAACACCGCCAGTCGTGCCGGCGCCAAGTCGGCTCCATGGCAAGACCGCCGTAACGGTGCCGGACATCCCTATGCCACTGGATCCAAACATGCATATGGCACAGGATCAGAACGACGACGACGACGACGATGATACATTTGGCAACGTCGATCAGTACTTTGCCGAGCATGGGTACGATGGCGACTTCATGGGGCCTCCTTCTCAAGAACCAAACCCAACAAAAGACGTGTGCGATCTAGCTCGTACCGCGGAGAAGCCAAGTTGCAACAGGCGCCATCTGGCGTTCAGCTCTCAGGAGACGCCTCCAGCTGCCGACTTCACCGAGCCTCAGATAGGCGAGGTGCGAAATATTATCAGCCCCAACACACTCAAGAAGGCGGTCTGTGAGCAGAACTCGGTCCCATTACAGGAGAAGAAGAAGGCACGCAAAAGAAAGACTAAGAAGGGTGCGAGCCAGCCGGCACCGAGTACGATCCGTGCTCAGGACGGGCCACCTTCATCGCAGGATATCTCGAGGAGGGTGCATGTGGCGGGTAGGGCGATGCTACCACCAAATATGCTCAATGCTGCAACCGGTGCTATGCGGAGTCTGCACGACAGTGTTCTTTCTTTGGAGAAGCGGCGTCTCAGAGAGAAGGGTGTGGCATACCCAGTTTTCGTGGCCAAGGTGCCAGAGGGCAAGGGCTTTGTGGATGGCGACATCGGGGGTACGATCGTCCTGCGGTTTGATGACATCTTTGCTATGTTTAACCTTCATCCGCTGCACTACACCTTCGTTCGGCTATTTTCGCTGAGTATGGAGATGCGGATCATTCGCGACAAGACCCCGGACATCGTGATAGTCGACCCCTTCTACATGCGTGCCAAGATCTTGGGCAGCGCTGGGGACCGGCAAGTCGCGAGTTCTTACCTCGAAGGCGTCATTCTGGCAAACCAAGATAAGGATAACTTCCTCGTGCCTTACTTTCCCGAGTAAGTCCTCCCCTCAACCGGCCCGTAACATATGAATTCTTACTTTTCGATCGTTTTTCTTTTAACATTCCGTGTTTTCTGCAGTGACACACGTTGCACGCTCATCCTCCTAAGCCCCAAATATTCCATGGCCACGTATTTCGACCCGGACCGTCAGTCGAACGTAGACTACACAAATGTCAAGAAGGTTCTTGATGATGTTCTCCCCGGCTACGCCCAATCTGGAGGCACCTTCACCAGGCCTATTCGTAAGTACGGCAAGCACGTGTTCTCTCACAATACGACGTTCTGCTGCGTCAAGCAGCCGCCTGGCGGTCAGAAGGGTGCCTACTACGCCATCCATCACATGCGGGCGATCGTACGGGACCATCATCAACTTCTGCTACCGAGTAAACTCCAAGATTGGGCCGCGAGCGTGTCGTCAATCCAGGACGCGGACCTCCGACAAGAATTCTTTCGCATCTAGTCGGAGTTTGCGGAAATCATCCATCAAGATGTCCTTCGTACCTCGGGGCAGTTCTACCTCAGAAATCAACCGTCCAATAGTGACATCGACACAATGCTACAAATGCAGGATGACAACGCCCGTTCTTTCATGACTCCCACGATAGACGGCGGCTTCATCCACGCTCCAGTCCCTTGAGTCGAGTTGTCTAGTTCTGAAACATCGATTGGCTCATGTTGTAATTAAACTTTAATGAACTTGTAGTATGTCTCTTTGGTTTTGAGAGTCGTTCAACTTAGATGTAATCAATGCTATTAATGTCTTGCTTTTCTCTTCCGATCGTTCTGTTGCATAATTATATATTGCTTATGTATTGTCTGTGAATTGGTACTAACGTTTCGTTTGGCTAGTGCATAGTGATGCCGACGTATGTCGTGTACAAGGGTAAGGTTCCCGGAGTCTACGATGACTGGGAGGAGTGTCGGACACAGGTTCACCGATTCAGCGGTAACAGTTACAAAGGGTACACCACTAGGGCCGAGGCCGAATCTAGATACGCCCGCTATCTAGCGGGAGAGGGGAGGGAGCGTTGGAGGAACCGGATGAAGACGAGTTTCATCGTGATGATGCTCATCGTGATGACCGCAGCTCTCTTCTATGTGATGGTAGTTTAGATGATCGATATCGACTTGTAATGCGAAGACAAACTCGTTACTCGCGGTCTCGAGACTTGTAATATAATGTTCTATCTTTGTTCGGTCTTTTTAATTCGGAGACTAATATGATGAATTGTATTCGGAGACTAATATGATGAATTGTATTCAAAGACTAATCTTATATTGTATTTGATGAATCTATTGTTGATGTGTGCTGTCTATATTTTGTCAAATTATACATTTTGTAACCTGTGCAAAAAACAGAAAATAAAAAAATAAAAAAAACCTAATATTCATACTAATGGCGCATCACACGACAGTGCGCCATTAGTATGACAGTGCATACTAATGGCGCATCACTGGGTAGTGCGCCATTAGTATGCTGCGGTTACTAATGGCGCATCCAGAGGTGGTGCGCCATTAGTATGCCAAAGCACCTGGGTATACATGCCAACTGGGAGGCATACTAATGGCGCACCCTCGCATATACTAATGGCGCACCAGGTGATGCGCCATTAGTATACCAGATACTAATGGCGCACCAGCTGGTGTGCCATTAGTAAAAATTACTAATGGCGTGCTATCAATGGCGCACCAGTGATGCGCCATTAATGGCCATATTAGGTGCGCCATTAGTAGTGGTATTTCTAGTAGTGCCTCCTACCAACACTACTCGTCGGCACCTCTCCGTGCTCCATGGAATCTAACCAGCCCCTGGCGCTGATTCACCGATGAGGCACCCCACTTCCTCCACCGTATCCGCCCCCTCCGGCCTCCCCTTTCTAGACCCCTCCTCAGCTATCAAGCGTGACAAAAAAGTGAATAGGGCACCGAAACAAACCTAGATGGGCGACCCACAGACCCAAAAATGAAAAAGGGCCCAACAATAAAAATCCCCGTACTCACACACACGGGAAACTCGAATGATACAGCCGCTCAAGTGTTGAGATTCCTGCGGAACTGGCGGCAGGAAAAATGACCTGAAGCAAAATAAAAAAACAGAGAGGCAGAAATTAGAAAAAATGTTCAATATTCCATCCGCATAAATGGGAAGAAAAACCTCTCAGACGACATCTTCTCGCCAAACCGTAGCTAAGATGTCTCCTGTCCGAGTTTTTTTAGGACGCTGATAACGCCCACCCGTGTGGCATACTAAACAACTACCCACATACCGTGTGTGGCGTAAGCAGGAGGCAGCCCACACGGGTCATGTGTGGGCGAATATTAGAACTGCCCACACGTGTGGACGTAGCTACTCTGTGCCACACGCCCAACAAGTACTACTCATCCCATCCTGTGCGTATAGCACAAAGCAAAAATTGCCACACATCCCGGCACAGCTACGTTAGTTACCTGTGGGATGCCGCTTTAGTTGCCATCCGGGATGGCAAATGTAGTTGTAAAAGCATGGCAACTCTCTTTGTTTTGGATAAATATAGTTGCCATGTCAAATTTATCGTAGTTGCCGCGTGCAATCAAACCATAGTTGCCCTGCGTGATTAACTATTTGCCACATGTGGTAAAAAAAGTAGTTGCCACGTGTGGCCCAACTATAGTTGCCATGTATGGTTACACATAGTTGCCATGTGTGTGTTTACTTGGTTGCCACGTACGCGCAACTGCAGTTGCCATCTACCAACAAATCCTAGTTGTTATATGTGTTTACCTAGTTGCCGCATACGTGCAACTGCAGTTGTCATCTATCACCGTACGAGCGTTCTGTGGGCGAAGAGCAGTTCACCCACAAGCGCGTGGGCTGGTTGGTGCCTGTGTGGGCGGGAACTGGTTCGCCCACATGGCGCAACTGGTAACTGCGCGCAGCGGGTCGGGTGGGCGAGTGCTCTAACGCCCACACAACACACTATGCCTACGTGGCACTCAGATTCCATTAGGATCCATGCAAAACAGAATCAAGATGGATCAAGATGTGTGTGCGATGTGCAAATATGCCACACGTGTGGACGTTATCATTTGGAATTTTAGGCAATACACACTTTATTAATTGCTCAAGCCAAGGTTTACATGAACTACAGCGGGATCATAAGGGTTTTCCTAACATTCATGACGACCAACATCTAAACCAACAGTGTGTTTTGCAAGGGTATGGGCTTCAAAGTTAAAATTGTGCGCTTATAAACTGAAGAACATTTATGGAACTGAATCCTTCGGTCCCTGAATTCTCTGTTAATTGCACCATAGACTCCAATTTCTCCTTGTTGTATGTCATTTTTCACCACCGTTTGAGAAGCAGGAGCAACTACAATTTTTGAAAGAAAAAGATCCTCCGCCAAAGTTAGGCCCTCTCGGCAGGCTAGCGCTTCCAGAATTGCTAGCTGCTTCGCTAATTCCCCTCACAACGACGGCCGATGCACCAATGTAGACGTCTTGATCTATCTGCATATGGTAGCAGCCGCGCCCTTCTGTCCAAGTGGTACTGGTTGTTTGGTCTTTACCTGTTTGGGCCAGATATACCCGTGTGTGTACTTGAGCTGGACCAGGCCATAGCTCTCGTACCCACTCACAATTTCTTTCTAGTTTGATTGAATCACTTAGATATGCAATAACTAAAGCACATGTAGATGTGCCCTAGATAAAACTTTTCCAAATTAGTCCGCTCTCAAGCGTGGACCAGTGGCTAGCATTCTCTTTTTGACGTGGATGCCATGAGTTGTCCATCACAAAATCCATTTGCACATTAGCCTGAATTTCAGTCCACATATCTGAAAATCGACTGAAACTAATGATGGTCACAAAAAACTACAGAATGCATGGCAAAACCATTGTCATCGTCATACCCAATCATCCATCAACTCGAACGGCTTCAGTAATTCCATTGGCTCAAGGGGAGCGCAGTTTTTTGTAGCTCATCCTTCGTGGTACCTGCTATCGTAGCCATCCATTCTGTGCTCAGTTCCATGTGGATGTGTGCATCGATGGAAAATTAGCAACTGGCGCCAGCTCTCAAATCTTAATCTCCTGCCGCTAGGACTAGTAGGGACTGTATCTGATGTGACGTTCTTTTTGTCCATCTCCCGTCAGACTGAGACGTAGTGCAGACCCCTCTCTCTTTTTGCATGCAGCGCATCTTTCTCTCGTGAACTTTACATGCAACTCTCTTTCTTTTTTTCTTCTGTCTTTCGATAAAGTGTGCTCTCTAAGAGCATATCCAGCCGTTGGCCCCCCAGAGGGCTCGAAAAATCACCACCTGGGGGCGACCCAGCGAAAAAATCGGCTTGGGGCCGTTCGGGTTCCCAGCCGCCGGCCCCAGGGTCGCCCCAAAAGACGTTCAACTACATCAACCGCGTTAAATAACGCTTCCGCTTTCGGTCTACGAGGGTATGTGGACACACTCTCCTCTCTTGCTGCTATGCATCACCTAGATAGATCTTGCGTGATGGTAGGATTTTTTTTGAAATTACCACGTTCCCCAACACCGGGGTGTTGGCCTCGAAGAGCAAGTACGCCTCCCACTCGTGAAGCGAGCGGCGGCCGAAGCAGTTGGCCGCCGCCCCATCGCCGGGGAGCCGTTCAGTCATCATTGCGGGTGGGCACGGGGAGAGAGGCAGAGTTCGGCGGCCGCGCGCGGGGGGAGAGGCAGAGTTCGGCGGCGGGTATGGGCGGGTGTGGCCAGAGGCGAGGGAGAGGCGTTGTTTTTATAGCTGGGCGCCGTGTGTACGCATGGCGGGAGGGGGGGGGGCATCGCCGTGCCGCCCGTGAGGAATCAATGGAAGGCTGACCGGCGGCAGCCTTGGCATTGATTCCCCGCGGGAAACCGAGACGTTGTGAGGACTACAAGGCGAGTGTCGCTTACTCGGTGGGGCCGCAGTGCGTTCGCGCCAAAATCGCTCGTCCCGGTGCCTCTGGGCGCCCCCCAGCGCGCCGGATTTGGTCTGGGTACGCCGGCGCCAATTTCGGCCCAAATCGGCGAAAAACAGGATCCAGGGGCGTGACTGGGCCGATATTTGGGCGCCGGCGCGAAAAAATAGTCTGGGAGGGCCTGTTGGCGGCGTGGCTGGAGATGCTCTAAAGATGTCAAATAAAAATTCTAAAAGTCACTTCCTCGAATAAGAAATCACTATTACTCAATGCACATGGGACGAATGGGTGGAGATAAAACATTCTCCATGCAAACCCCTGTCTTTCTCCCGGTTGGACAAAGATTGCTTCATGTACCCATTCTCTTCTCTCTCCTATCACATTTCGGCCTGCATGTGTTGCATGTTCATCGGTAAAAGTTCACGAGAGTAAACAGTGTTATGTACAGTGCAAAGCTGCTGCATGAGAGCAACTGTTGCATGTGAGCCTGTGAATTCTTGACCAGCTTTGAACACCCACTGAGACTGAGCCACGAGGAGACTAGCATACAGGCCTACCTTGCTTTTGATTATTGTTTGGCTGCAACGGATGGGACAATGCCTGCAAATGACACTGCATCAAACAAGTGCATGCTTGTGACGGTGCTTTCCTGCACAAATCGCGACACAAAACGAATGGTGTAGATAAGAGGGGCCGTGGAGGCCGAGCTAGGAAGGAACTTTGCGTTGGCTCAAATGGACTTGATTACATTACTTGATTCACAGTAATTTCTTATACACAAGTTCCTCACAAATGTTATTCTGAACTCTCGACTATGCAGTGCAGATACTAAAACGTGGTAGCGAATGGCAGAAGACCACCAAAGAATACCCACGCGGCTACGCAAGCAACTGATGATAAATAGTAACGTCGATCACTCACTGACACTCATCATGTAACCGGTGATGAGATTTTGGTGCTTAGCCGGACAGTGGCAGACCAGACTCAGTGGTGGCCGTGGTATCCACCGCCGCCGCCGCCGCCATAGGTGGGCGTGGGAGGGACGGGGTGGTAGTCCGGCTGGGGCTGCGGCTTGGGCTCGGGTTTGGGCACGGGGCCGTAGTCCGGGTGGGGCTGGGGCTTGGGCTCCGGCTTGGGCAGCACGGGCTTCTTGTGGTGGAAGTGCTCGATGATGTGCTTCTTGATCAGCCCGCACAGGGTCATGGACGCGCACTCAGGCGACGCCGCGGACAGCGTGGCAGTGTTGGCGCCGGCCATGACGCCGAAGGTGGTGCCCTCGGACACCGGCACGATCTTGGATGGCTCCTGGCCGGAGCACGGCGCGTTGGAGGCAGCGCTGTGGAGCTGCGCGACGCAGTCGGCGCCATGGAGGTCGGCGGCCAGGGGCACGCTGAAGGCGCCGGTGCGGTCCAGGGCACCCACTGCCTTGCTCTCGTAGTCGCGGTGGACGTTCTTGCACTTGATCGCCACCTGAAGATCTGTTGTGCATTCATGGCAGAACAATAGTGAGCAGAGCACCATCATGCATTCATGCATTTACACTGTAGCTAGCTAGCGCTTACCCTTGAAGGCTTCCTCGGCCTTCAAGTTCTTCCTGGTGCAGTCGGCGCACTTGACCTGGCCGACCACGACGGACGCTGCCTCGGCATTGGCGACGGCGATCGCCAGCAGGACGCCGAGGACGAGCGCTCTCGAAACTGCCATGTCTGAGTTAATGGATGGATGATGGGTCGGCTGAGTGGCAGTGTGGTTTATATAGGCCTCCGCATTGAGATCGACACAGCTCGATGGATGATCTGGCTGCATGCTGTCCAAGGGTGGCCGGCAGCCCGGCACAATGATGCCTGACAACGAGAGACCGGCTAATTCGCCGAAATTTCAGATGGCGAATTGAAAACTCGATTGATTCTGCACGCATCGATCATCGATTTGTTCCACCTCGTCATTATTCAGTTGGTGATCGAGATCAAAATTGCTAAACTGGTCGGTGATCGACTTTTGGCCGGTGGTCGATCACGTCGTTCTCCTTCATATAGGTTTTGCAAGCCGCACATGGCCATGCATGGATGCATGCAGTGTAAGTACGTACGTACCCTTTATCATGCATCTAGAGCCTACATAAAAGTAGTCAGAGCGTACGTACTGTTAACTAATTATCTGATGATCCCTTTCTGCGTGCGGTGCACCTCCCGTGCATTTATATGGCAAAAGCAACAAGAATTGGAGCTAGCGCCGTGGATTGGCTGCTTAGAAGCTTAATTTGAAAGCAATCTTACAACCAATCAGAGCTAGAAGCATTTGAGCACTAGAGCTAGGTGGCATGATAACATCAAAACTTCTCAATCTTTCAATATAATAAAACCGGTTGCAATCGTACATATTTTGTTCTGCAGTTGATAGTTGTATATCCCCGCAAAAAAGAACAAGAGTTCTATTAGTTATATGGATCAAATCACTCTCGAGGACACATGGTAGTTTCATCAAGTTACTTTCATCTTGTTTATTGAGTTAACATTCATTGCTTTGATAATTTGTTGTGCGGTGGAACCTATAGTAATGTGTTGTTCTCACTTTCATCAAGATTCATTGAGAATAATTAAGATAGCATCTAACCATAACAATAAACTTTGGGGTTCCAACAGCCCCTCGTACTAATTCATAAACTTAGGATTTGGTAATTCGGTCACTCCAACAATCTACCATAGATAAACTAATCAAAAAATACTCTCCTCTAGGCTTATGTTGATCAAGTGATATGCAGTCGATGTTCGCACATCACCACTACAGAATTACATCACAACCTAATATCAAAATATTGAACTATATTTAAATTCACAAGATTAATGGTAACAATGTTTCTCCCATGTCCTCAAGAATGTTGGTCCCAATGAACTATATTAATATTGAACTATATTTAAATTCACAAGATTAATATGCATTGGTCCCAATGATTATCGGAGTGTTGGTGATGACGATGGCTTCGAATTCCCTTTCCCAGGGGGATGAGTCTCTGGCAGATCAGCCGGCCAGAGGACAAAAAGTGCTCCGCCTCTCTTCCACCTCGCAGACGACTGGCTTTAAGGAGGGCAATCCTCATGGCTTGGCTCCAGCTAATAGATAGGTTGGGGTTTTAGTCCTCATAGGGGCAATGTGTTGGGAAACATAGCATGCAATTTCAAAAAAAATCCTATAGAATCATGTTTGCATTTGGTTATTCGTTTGTAGTGTGCATTGTTCGTGTATATTGACTCCTTTGATTCGCATCAAAACAATTCTTACTAAGACTTTGCCCCACCTTAATTTATTTTTGTGGTCCACCTCTAGGATAATCCTATACAAAAAACCAGTGTCTGTCCCTCTGCCTGACGCGAAATGGTGCACTTCTTCAGACATTGGTGATGCGGGTGGGGACTCCATGATGGCGTCATCTTGAGTGAACATGGCGAGGAGCTTGCCGACGACGTGCATTTACACAGTGGGCGGGCACACGTGGTCCTTCCTGTTGGGGAACGTAGCAGAAATTCAAAATTTTCCTACGTGTCACCAAGATCTATCTATGGAGAAACCAGCAACGAGGGGAAGGAGAGTGCATCTACATACCCTTGTAGATCGCTAAGCGGAAGCGTTCAAGAGAACGGGGTTGAAGGAGTCGTACTCGTCGTGATCCAAATCACCGGAAATCCTAGTGCCGAACGGACGGCACCTCCGCGTTCAACACACGTACAGCCCGGTGACGTCTCCCACGCCTTGATCCAGCAAGGAGAGAGGGAGAGGTTGAGGAAGACTCCATCCAGCAGCAGCACAACGGCGTGGTGGTGATGGAGGAGCGTGGCAATCCTGCAGGGCTTCGCCAAGCACCGCGGGAGAGGAGGAGTAGGGAGAGAGGTAGGGCTGCACCAAGAGGGAGAGGTTCTCGTGTCTTGGGCAGCCCCAAAACCCCCACTATTTATAGGAGGAGGGGAGGGGGCTGCGTCCCCTCTAGGGTTCCCTCCCAGGGGTGGCGGCAGCCCCCAGATGGCATCTGGTGCGGCCAGAAGGGGGAGAGGGGGGAGGCGCACCTAGGGTGGGCCTTAGGGCCCATCTGCCCTAGGGTTTGCCCCCTTCCCCACTTCCCTTGCGCCTTGGGCCCTGTGGGGGGGCGCACCAGCCCACCTGGGGCTGGTCCCCTCCCACACTTGGCCCATGATGCCCTCCAAGGTTGGTGGCCCCACTTGGTGGACCCCCGGAACCCTCCCGGTGGTCCCGGTACGTTACCGGAAAAACCCGAAACTTTTCTGGTGACCAAAACAGGACTTCCCATATATAAATCTTTACCTCCGGACCATTCCGGAACTCCTCGTGATGTCCGGGATCTCATCCGGGACACCGAACAACATTCGGTAACCACATACAAACTTCCTTTATAACCCTAGCGTCATCGAACCTTAAGTGTGTAGACCCTACGGGTTCGGGAGACATGTAGACATGACCGAGACGTTCTCCGGTCAATAACCAACAGCGGGATCTGGATACCCATGTTGGCTCCCACATGTTCCACGATGATCTCATCGGATGAACCACGATGTCAAGGACTCAATCGATCCCGTATACAATTCCCTTTGTCTAGCGGTATTGTACTTGCCCGAGATTCGATCGTCGGTATACCGATACCTTGTTCAATCTCGTTATCGGCAAATCTCTTTACTCGTTCCGTAACACATCATCCCGTGATCAACCCCTTGGTCACATTGTGCACATTATGATGATGTCCTACCGAGTGGGCCCAGAGATACCTCTCTGTTTACACGGAGTGACAAATCCCAGTCTCGATTCGTGCCAACCCAACAGACACTTTCAGAGATACCTGTAATGCACCTTTATAGCCACCCAGTTACGTTGTGACGTTTGGTACACCCAAAGCATTCCTACGGTATCCGGGAGTTGCACAATCTCATGGTCTAAGGAAATGATACTTGACATTAGAAAAGCTTTAGCATACGAACTACACGATCTTTAGTGCTAGGCTTAGGATTGGGTCTTGTCCATCACATCATTCTCCTAATGATGTGATCCCTTTATCAATGACATCCAATGTCCATGGTCAGGAAACCGTAACCATCTATTGATCAACGAGCTAGTCAACCAGAGGCTTACTAGGGACATGGTGTTGTCTATGTATCCACACATGTATCTGAGTTTTCTATCAATACAATTATAGCATGGATAATAAACGATTATCATGAACAAGGAAATATAATAATAACTAATTTATTATTGCCTCTAGGGCATATTTCCAACAGTCTCCCACTTGCACTAGAGTCAATAATCTAGTTCACATCACCATGTGATTAACACTGACAGGTCACATCACCATGTGACCAACATCCAAAGAGTTTACTAGTGTCACTAAACTAGTTTACATCATCATGTGATTAAGACTCAATGAGATCTGGGGTTTGGTCATGTTCTGCTTGTGAGAGAGGTTTTAGTCAACGGGTCTGCAACATTCAGATCCGTATGTACTTCGCAAATCTCTAGGTCATATTGTAAACGCTGCTACCATTCTCCACTTGGAGCTATTCCAAATGGTTGTTCCACTATACGTATCCGGTTTGCTACTCAGAGTCATTCGGATAGGTGTTAAAGCTTGCATCGACGTAACCCTTTACGCCGAACTCTTTATCACCTCCATAACCGAGAAACCTATCCTTATTCCTTTAAGGATAATTTTGACCGCTATCTGGTGATCCACTCCTTGATCACCTTTGTACTCTCTTGCCAGGCAAGTGGCAAGGCACACATCAGGTGCGGTACTTAGCATAGCATACTGTAGAGCCTACGTCTAAAGCATAGGGGACGACCTTCGTCCTTTCTCTCTTTTCTGCCGTGGTCGAGCTTTAAGTCTTAACTTCGTACCTTACAACTCAGGCAAGAACTCCTTCTTTGACTGATCCATCTTGAACACCTTCAAGATCATGTCAAGGTATATGCTCATTTGAAAGTACCATTAAGCGTTTTTTATCTATCCTCATAGGTCTTGATGCTTAATGTTTAAGTAGCTTAATCCAGGTTTTCTATTGAAAAACACCTTTCAAATAACCCTATATGCTTTCCAAAAATGCTACATCATTTCTGATCAACAATATGTCAACAACATATACTCATCAGAAATTCTATAGTGCTCCCACTCACTTCTTTGGAAATACAAGTTTCTCATAAACTTTGTATAAACCCAAAATCTTTTGATCATCTCATCAAAGTGTACATTCCAACTCCGAGATGCTTACTCCAGTCCTTAGAAGGATCGCTGGAGCTAGCATACCTTTTAGCATCCTTAGAATCAACAAAACCTTTATGATTGTATCACATACAACCTTTCCTTACGAAAACTGGTAAGGAAACTTGTTTTGACATCCGTCTGCCAGATTTCATAAATGCAGCTAATGCTAACATGATTCCGACGGACTTAAGCATCGCTACGGATGAGAAAATCTCATCGTAGTCAACTCTTTGAACTTGTGAAAAACTCTTCGCCACAAGTCGAGCTTCATAGATGGTGACATTACCATCCACGTCCGTCTTCTTCTTAAAGATCCATTTATCTCAATGGCTTGCCGATCATCGGGCAAGTCTACCAAAGTCCATGCTTTGTTCTGATACATGGATCCTATCTCGGATTTCATGGCTTCTAACCATTTATCGGAATTTGGGCCCACCATCGCTTCTCCATAGCTCGTAGGTTCATTATTGTCTAGCAACATGACCTTCAAGACAGGATTACTGTACCACTCTGAAGTAGTACATATCCTTGTCACCCTACGAGGTACGGTAGTGACTTGATCCGAAACTTCATGATCACTATCATAAGCTTCTACTTCAGTTGGTGTAGGTGCCACAGGAACAACTTCCTGTGCCCTACTACACACTAGTTGAAGTGACGGTTCAATAACCTCATCAAGTCTCCACCATCCTCCCACTCAATTCTTCGAGACAAACCTTTTCTCGAGAAAGGACCCGATTCAAGAAACAATCCCTATTGCTTCGGATCTGAATTGGAGACATGATGATCGCCATTCTTCATAATGAAGAGTCAGGGTCTATATTGTTTTATGCTATTTTACCTTAAGGGTGTTTAGGTCATGTCCTACCTGATACTGATGATCATGTGCTAAGAACAATTATGTAGGGTTGGGTTCGATGACTATGAGGATGATGATCGTATAACTTATTATTAATAACGAGTAGAAGTTGTATGATGATGCATGATTAGTAGGACTTGTTATTATATATGATGATGTATGATGCGAGCATGCATGAGTTATTATATCAGCGGGTGAAGTGAACATATATAGCAGCAGCGTTCGTAAACCAAGGACGAAGATATAAGAGAGGACACTTCTCTCTATTAGCTAGCTAATAACAACCTAAAAATAACCCCCAAAACCCCTAAAGCAGCCACTTTTCTAAAAAAAACATGGACTTTTGGTCCCGGTTGGTGCCACCAACCGGGACCAAAGGCCCCCTGACTGGGCTTGGCGCACAGGGCCACGTGGAGGCACATTGGTCCCGATTCGTGTTTGAACCGGGACTAATGGGTGGAGGTATTAGTAACGACCCATTAGTCCCGGTTCATGAACCGGGACTAAAGGCCCTTACAAACCGGGACTATTAGGTGTTTTCCTACTAGTGGCACGTGCTATGCCTTTTCATTTAAGGAGGGGGAAAAACTTTACACTAGTAGTGAAGCTACTAGGAAAAGCTGAAAAAAGAATAAAAGACCCAGTACAAGCAAGGCCTGCCTGGCTGTACAGTTCAAAAAAAAACCTATTGCTCCCATGCCTCATCAAAGAGGCTGATCTCATCGTTAATCTTCGAACACACACAGGGTTCATTTGCTGATTTTTGAAAACTCTTCGATTTCGCTCATTCCAGAGGTTCCATGCATGCCACGTAAGCTGAGAAGGTGCAATCATCAGTGCCCTCTCCTTTTTTCCTGAGAGGCAGGATCGTCTCCCACCAGGTCCCAACAGAGGTTGAGCGCAGCTCTGCCTAGCTTGCCAGTGGTCTCGTATTTTGGTATGCAGTCTAGACCTGCTTGGCGAAGGGGTAACCGAATATCAGGTGGTGGGCGGACTCAAGCACCTGATCACAAGTGGAGCAAGTATCCTGATGATCCAGCCTCTCACAAGCAGTCGATCTGCAGTCCAAAGTCTGTTCTGCAGCAGCGTCCAGACAAAGAATCTAATACTTGAAGATGGCAAAACTTGCTCCAAACTTGAGGCAAACCCTCATGCACCTTAACGACTCCGAGCTTTAGATAGCAAAAAGATGAGTAGGATTTACCAACTGCACATGAGGGAATTAAAATCAGCAGGTGTTGCAGATATCTGTAGGAGATGAAGATTATGTGCCTTTCGAAGCACATCTTGGCGCTTGCTGCCGTGGCGCACCTCCCTCCTTTTCTGACGAGAATAGAATCTCATTAAATTCACCAATGACCACCCATAGGAGATTAGATTGAGCATGCAAGTATTAGCTGGTACGTATGATCCCAACTCGGCTCCCCATACAATCCCTAAAGCCTTCATTCTCTTCCATTTGATTCCTCCACCATCACATTGATGACACTAAAAGTGGTAGTCTGGTAGTAGATCCTCACCTCCTTCTTCCAGACTAAAAGCAAACCACCTTTCCTTCCATCAAGGCTTGGCGCAACGATTTTGTAATCCATCCTCGTTTTCCTTCTCAAGCTGCCCTATCCTCATCCAAATGCGTTTCAGACAGAAAAAACGCATCTGGATTATGTCACCTCTGGATGTCCAGAAGCAAAAGAACTGTCGGGGTTCCCAAGAGGCCCCGACAGTTCCAACTTATTAGTTTAATTGCTCCAGGCGATCCTCCCCGGAGGAGGACGTCGATGATCGTTTGGTGCATCTGAGGAGGACGCCGATGGAACAACATGGTAGTGTATTACTGGAATCATCTCATCTAAATTTAACGGAGCATCTTTGAATGGTCCTTCCACACGCACACACACGATCGAACCTTCCGCACTTCGGGTGGGTAGGTGTTTCAGCAACACCCCCATAATCACCCCCATTGCTAGCAGCAAATGACATCGGCAGCGTCGCACAATCAGGCGGTTTTGTGGGGAATCTTTATAATAAATCTGATCTTTTTGCAAAAAATAAACCCAGCTCGTCTAAGAAGAATCGAAACGAACAACTTATATAGTTTTTTTTTAAGAACAACTTATGTAGCTTTAGTGGTGTGCACGGGACACACGGGAAAACCACGTTTTGATTAAGTTCGACAACCCCGACCCTATCAGGTGCACATTCCGTCCCCATGCCAATGATTTTCCTCACATTCCTGAGCCACAGCCTATAACTTCGGACTCGACGCCTCTCTCCGCCCACCCCATTAATCTCGCCTGCCACCTACGGTTTGGTCCCGCCATACATCACTGTTCCTACGACTCCTCATGTATACGCGATTTTTCAACTGCTAAAACCTGTCCCACGTCAGCATTTTTCCAAATCCCCACACCGGATCAAACGCACACGATACTGGCCACATGCCCGCGCATTGAATCGCCGTCCTCCATATTATACTTGTTTTGTTAGTATATAACATATTTGTAGAGCGGAGATAAAATATACCACTTTGTACCGCAAATCAACCACGAACGGGAGGTGGCGACCGCCAAATCCCGCATTTTATATTAAACACTTGTACTTCTTGGTATCTAATTGCCACTGAATCTCAACCCTATTTTGAATCAATATAACATATGCCATACAATGGTCAACACTATTTGTTTCAATTGTATCTAGCAATATTATTCACACAAACGAGTAGGTATGTAAAATAATCAAAATTTATTGTTATAAAATCACATGTCAATCTTTTAAAAATCTGGGATAAAATTAATCATGCAATTGTCTCCTTTTTGTTCAAATTTTAGTTCGAGGCATATTGTAGAATTGATTCAACTTATAACAAATCATAAACAAATGTAAAAAAGGTAATAAATTATGGTGTGTGTGTGTGTGTGTGTGTGTGTGTGTGTGTGTGTGTGCACGACATATATAAATATCTTCATAATGGATTCTACTTCATTAGTTAAACAAATATCCTAATATAGGTTCAGAAAATATGATTGTTAAACTTAGTAATTGTCCAACTGTTCTAGAGTGTACTACATCATTGATGGCGCACATTTCCACACCTGTCTATTTTGCCTCTTATTTGTTAGGGATATAATGTACTCCCTCCGTCTCGTAATATAAGAGCGTTTTTTACACAATATGGGACGGAGGGAGTAGTTTGTATGCATTTACTTCCATTGTTTGAAATATTATGCTACCTGACCTACAGGAAGTGGTGCTTCATATAATTGTTGCCTTCACGATGGACGCCCTTTGGCTGTGATGCTGTAGCCGAATAGCACTTCTGGCATTGCCTCGTGGCGCTGGCATGCAACATGCCTGCTTCTTATTACATGAACTAGAGAAAATAACACTGAAAGTAAAAGCAACCCTAAAACATTAGGGAAAACATGAACTACACGCAGGCAACCAGACCATAGCCAAACCAGGCCTAAAGAGCAAACATCAGTCTTTAAACTCACCAACCTATAGCCAAAGCCACAAGCACAAGTAATAGACAAACCTGGCTCTCTACACCACAGAAACAAGCCTGAGAAGGTCAATCCAGAGCACACACAGTAGAACAAGATCAAGCCAAAAAGAAGACAACACGTTCCGTAATTCCATTGACTCAAATGGACTTGATTAAATTACTTGATCCACAACAACTTCGTATACAAAACAAACGCCAAAATTACAAATCTTAATAAACCAATAGAGCCACACTGATCCATGTGTTCCTCACAACTGTTATTCTGTACTCTCACCTCTGCAGTGCAGATACTAAAATGCGCCAGCGAATGGCAGAAGACCAAAATAATGCCCATGTCCCTCACTGATCATGAACCCAGTGATGAGAATTTAGTGATGCACTGGACGGTGGTAGATCGGAGTCAGTGGTGACCGTGGTATCCACTGCCGCCGCTGTTGTAGGTGGCCGTGGGAGGGACGGGGTGGTAGTCCGGGTGGGGCTGCGACTTGGGCTGCGGCTTAGGCACGGTCCGTAGTCCGGGTGGGGCTGGGGCTAGGGCTCTGGCTTCGGTTGCACGGGCTTCTTGTGGTGGAAGTGCTCGATGATGTGCTTCTTGATCGGCCCGCACAGGGTCGCCGACCCACACCCTGGAGATGCCACCACGTTCCTTCTTAGCCTACGCGACGACGCCGAAGTTGGTGCCCTCGGACACTGGCACGAAATTGGATGGCTCCTGTCCGAGGCACGACATGTTGGAGGTGGCGTTGTGGCCTGTGGAGCTGAGCGATGCAGTCGGCGCCATGGAGGTCGGCGGCCAGGGGCACGCTAAAGGCGCCAGTGCCATCGAGGGCACCCACCGCCTTGCTCTCATAGTCACCGTAGACGTTCTTGCACTTGATCACCACCTGAAGACCTGAGGTACTTTCATGGCAGAATAACGGT
>NW_025228201.1:15807-25213 GCF_018294505.1 Triticum aestivum | reverse complement strand
GGTCAGTTCGATAACTGGAGCTCCCAGGCGTTAGTCCTTAATTAAGGACATCTGCACAAAGACTTTTCAGCTGTCACCGGCAAGGTCAGACCGGCGGCAATATGGGAGCGGTGACACCGACAATCCGGCGGCTCGTTCTGGTGGTCGTAGTGGTCGTTCGGCCGTTAAGGGTCGTCGATGTAATTTTTATCATATATCTGGTGCTTTGTAATTCTACTTTTGGTGAACCTTTATAATAGATATGGATCCTTTTTGCCAAAGAAAAACTTTACCCCTGTAAATACATGTACCTGACTTAGAAGAAGGTTCTCTCATGCCCTAGTTTTTTTTTTTGAGCATCACTCTCATGCCCAAGTGGTATTGATTGTTTGGTGGTCTTCAACAATTCAAGCCAAATATGCACCCTTATGTACTTGAGCTGGACTGGACCATGGCCCAGTTCCCCTCCTGCTTAGGCTGAAAGAAGTCCAAATAGAACGGGCAGTATATATGAATGCATGATCCCTGGTAGCTGCAATTTTGTTTTTGACATGAATGCCATGGGTTGTCCATGACAGATCCATTTGCACACTTGCCTGAATCGCACTTGAGTTTCAATCCACAGATCTGAATAGTAGCTAAGAGTAATGATTGTTTTAAACAACTGCACCATGGCAAAACATTTTTCCATTAAAGAAGCCATCACACAATTCTGACTAAAAAATGAAAAAGAAAAACATAAACCAAGCCTAAATCATTAGACAAAACATGAAGTAAAAGCAGGCAGCACACAGCAGAACGAGATCAAGCCAGAAGAAGCCAACATCTGCAGTAATTTCACTGACACAAATGGACTTGATTAAATTACTTGATCCACAATAACTTCTTATACAAAGCACACACCGAAATTACAATCATAAAAAAGCAATCGAAGCACACTAATCCATGCATGTGTTCCTCACAAAGTTTATTCTGAACTCTCAACTCTGCAGTGCAGATACTAAAACGGGGCAGCGAATGGCAGAAGACCAAAGCAACGACCTCGATCACTCACTGAACCCGGTGATGAAATTTCAGTGTTGGGCCGGACGGTGGCAGATCGGAGTTAGTGGTGTCCGTGGTATCCACCGCCACCGCCGCCGCCACCGTAGGTGGGCGTGGGAGGGATGGGGTGGTAGTCCGGGTGGGGCTGCGGCTTCGGCTCAGGCTTGGGTACCGGGCCGTAGTCTGGGTGGGGCTGGGGCTTGGGCTCCGGCTTCGGTGGCACGGGCTTCTTGTGGTGGAAGTGCTCGATAATGTGCTTCTTGATCGGCCCGAGTAGGGTCGCCGACGCACACTCTGGCGATGCCAACACATTGGTCTTGGCGCCGGCGACAACGCCGAAGGTGGTGCCCTCGGACACCGGCGCGATCTTGGATGGCTCCTGGCCGAGGCACGGCGTGTTGGAGGCAGCGCTGTGGAGCTGAGCGACGCAGTCGGCACCGTGGAGGTCGGCGGCCAGGGGCACGCTGAAGGCGCCGCTGCGGTCGAGGGCACCCACCGCCTTGCTCTCGTAGTCGCCGTGGACGCTCTTGCACTTGATCGCCACCTGAAGACCTGGGGTACGTTCATGGCAGAACAATGGTGATAAGCGTCAACCCAGCAATGCCACACAATGGAGTAGCACATCAGCGCTGACCCTTGAAGGCTTCCTCGGCCTTCATGTTCTTCCTGGTGCAGTCGGCGCACTTGGCCATGCCGACGACGACGGACGCCGCCTCGGTGTTGGAGACGGCGATCAGCAGCAGGACGCCGAGGACGAGTGCTCTCGGAGCTGCCATGGCTGAACCCCTGAATCGAACTCCACTACTTGCCTGTGGGAAGTAAATAGCGATGGATGGATGGATGGATCGATGGATGGAACAGGCCACGCATGGCTGGCTTATATAGGCATCTGCATTGATCGGTCATCGATGATCAACGCAATTAGAGACAGACCAATTTGCGTTTGGCGCGCCGAAATTTCAGATGGCGAATTAAAACTCGGTTGATTTCAGAGTCCACTGCACGCATCGATCAACGATTTGATCCACGTCGTCGTCATTTGTTATTCGGTTGGTGATCCACTTTGCATTAGCTGGTGCTCGATCGCGTCCTTCTCGTACATACGTAGGTTCCACGCGGCACATGGATATGCATGCATGCATGCATGCAGCGTACGTACATACTCCTACCTTTTATTCTCTCTCTTCCTAAATATAAGTCTTTAGAGAGATTTCATACGGAGTAAAATGAGTGAATTTATACTCTAAAATGCATCTAGATATATCTGTGAAATCTCTACAAAGACTTATATTTAGGAACAGAAGGAGTATCATCTACTCTAGTACGTAGTGGAGCCTTCGTAAGTCAGAGCGTAGTACGTAACTAATTTTCTGTTGAATCCCTTTCTGCGGGTGCGGTGCCCCTCCCGCTCATTTAATTGGCAAAGACGTGGCTAGGTGTAAGTGTCGACTGAAAAGAAAAAACGTTTGTCAGTCGATCTGTTTTGAGCCGTCCGATGCAAGATGAATGGCCAACATCATCTTCTCCGACCTCCTGCCGTCCTCATGTTCATCTCTTTTGAGCCGTCCAGAGCAATGCCTTCTTCACCTGACATAGGAGTGTTGGTAACTACTCCCTCCATTCCTAAATATTTGTCTTTTTAGAGATTTCAAATGGACTACCATATACTGATGTATATAGACATATTTTAGAGTGTAGATTCACTCATTTGACTTCATATGTAGTTATTGTTGAAATCTCTAAAAAGACAAATATTTAGGAACGGAGGGAGTATCTTCTTAGGTAGTCTCTGGGATGCCACACATGGACGAAGAACAAATATGGATATAACTTAAGAGAACATACCATCACGTGTTTGGTGATAAGATTTGTATCCATTAGGCGAGTCACAAATGACACTCCAATGTAGATATTGTTTGGCGGTAGTGTGTCAAGGAGGGCGGCCAGACTTATAGTCGTCGAGCCTGATTCTTCTCTTGAAGACGTAAGAATGAAATGGGTCATCATCGTTCGAATCGGTGAGATAGACAACCTGCATTGTGGGAACTGGTCTTGTCAAGGAAAAACATATCATCTCTCCACCGCTTAGACCGTTCTGTGTAATGAGCTGAACCTATCATTCGCCTCCCATACGGGTCCTTGTCCATGCTTTCTGCAGTTCAATGATGTAAGTGTTGGAATTTGCTACTGGGCTTGGCCCAAAGCCTAACTAAAATTCTGAAATTCTCTTGACCCATTCATGCATACATGTGAGTGGTGTGAGTGAGACCAAAGTTTAGCTCACCCCAAAAGTTTATAGAGAGAGTTGCACCTATTTATAAGGTGAGCTCTTCTACCACTTGCATGAGCATGAGAAGAGGAGACCTACACGTGCGCTTCTCCTCCTCGCTCGCCACGCCTCGTCACGACGCGCCACGCCACATGAATGAGCCGAGGACAAAGCTATGCACGTTGTCTATATTTTTGCTGCTCGGAAATAATTAATGGCATCAATTAATAATTAATGGACGCGTCCACGACCTACCCGGCCCACATTATATAGTCAGACACGCGTCTACCCTAGCCGTCGACGCTTTGTATGGTTTCGCACCACCGTTCCAGATCATTGCGCCGCCATGCAAGTCTTCTCCATTCCTCCTTCCGGCGTGCACCGCGAGAAGGGACAGTAGGCCTCCGGAACCCCGTCTCTCGTGATCCTGTATGGGAGTGGGGCGATCAGGTTTTTGGGGAGCGCACTCGCGCGACTACTGGCAGCGACGACTTCGCCAACGACGACTTCTTCCCCGACCTCGGCAACCTCATCCTCAACGACATGGGC
This sequence comes from Triticum aestivum, assembly GCF_018294505.1. Classification (NCBI taxonomy): domain Eukaryota; kingdom Viridiplantae; phylum Streptophyta; class Magnoliopsida; order Poales; family Poaceae; genus Triticum; species Triticum aestivum. The sequence continues at coordinate 21,372 of NW_025228201.1, read as the reverse complement.
AACAACATCAACGCCGGCGGTGCCGCTCCCGTTGCACAGTACATATGTGATTCTATCCTTCTTGTTCGAGATCGTGGTATAATTCATGTTTCTAGTATGTGCCATAGATGTGATCTGTTCATCTACTATGCTAGTTCGCATGATTAGTTTAATCTCTGCTAGTGCTGTCATGATTTATCTTCTGTTTATTCGGATTAAATCTCGTAGTAATTTGCTCATATATTCAACAGTAAGTGACCCCACGACACACAAGGCACACTCTCTTCCATTAATTCATTGAACTCTAGCCTACCATTGCATGAGATAATCCTTGCAATAAACACAAAACAAACACACATAAGATGCATTGTAAAACCACTAAAATAATAACATAAAAGGTTAGGATTTTATGGAAAATAATATATATTTATAGGGAGAGAGAGAGAGAGAGATTGTTACCATTGAATTTTGGAAGCCCTCAATGAGCAGATCGATATTGAATGATGATCCACTTGAAAAGTTTCTGCGCCCTCTTACATGCATACTGGGCACACCGTCATATCCTGTTTGACATGCATACTTGGCACACCGTCATATCCTGTTTGACATGCATACTTGGCACACCGTCATATCCTGTTTGACATGCATATTTGTCACCACTATAAAGCACATGTACTATATATTATGAATAAAACACAACTAGCATTTATAAGAAATATTGTGACATGCATGCATACTTTGCACACAATATCCGGTTAGAAAATGTTTAATTAATTAACCATAGGATATTTACAATTGCAACATTTAAAAAATTCACAAATAATACAAACATGTCATTAATCACTGATCACCAAAAAATAAAGCATTTTCAAATACTTTACGCATATCGATCCACACATTAACAAAATATAACAATCGTATTCATAAACATACATGCATTGCATTCAATCCATAGATGTATATATAAAATTTCATACATATTCTCTCAAACTATACATGCATTGCATTCATTTACACGCAAAAAATAAAAACATATATCCGTAAACATCCATATATAATCTATATATCCACCAAAATCTATTCTTTTTTGTCGGGAACATCCAAACTTTTCATACAATCCATAGATGCATATATATTATCCATATCATCATGTCATGGCATATGTATATATGGATTTTCCAAATGTAGAAAATATTGACATAAATAGCATAAAAGAAAAAGGAAAAGACAGGGGAAGCCACCCTATAGCTAGCTCATCGTAGGGTTGTTGGCGTCCAGGTGGTCGGTCGGCAGAAAAATGTGTCGACAATGAGTTGTGGTGGCGGCCAGCGGCGGCGAACTTGGGGCCAGAGCCGTGTAGGGAGGACTGTGCGAGGGGCCTCGGGCGACATCGGATCCGACTGGTTGGCTCACACGGCGGCTACCGGCGGGTACGTATAGGCTTGGTGGCAGAGGCGAGGCCTGGCGGCGGCGACGGAACCACACGAGGACGAGCGGCGACCTGTCCCTAATTGAGAATGCAATGAGAGCGGCCGCTAGGGTTCGTCAGGTTTAAATACCTCATAGATTGTCGGGTACGTTTCATCGAGGTTCTTGGCAAAAGTTGCTCACCGTCACAGGGCCTTTAGGTGCAAACAGTTGTGCCACGTGGCTCCTATTTGCCGGGTGCCTTCCACTGGGCTCTCGGCATACAGTGCATAAGCCGAGTTCTTTTATGTTTGTTGAGTATGTAATGGGTTGGGCTCGACTGAGCTTCCCATGTGCCATGTCCTAATGTTTACCGAGTGCCACACTCGGCTTACATTGCTTTTTCCGTGATGCCGTGATACAGTACTTGGCAAATGGAAATGTACTCAGTAACGATGATTTTTTCGATTAGTGACACGCACCACGGGCCCAACCTCATTCCTTTCTGAGGCATTGACATGGAGATAAACTGAATTGGCAAAGCAACAAGAGTTGGAGCTAGTTGCGTGGATTGGTTGGTTAGAAGCTTAATTAGAAAGCAATCTTAAAGTGACATAATAACGTAAGAACTTCTCAAACTTTGGATATAACACCGATTGTAACCATATTTTTTTAAGAGTAAAATGCATCGGCAGTCACTGTATTTGTGTCTAAAACTCATTTTGGTCACTGTACATAAGAGTATAATCAATACAGTCATTAAATATGACTTGAGGTGATTATACGATTATTGGCTCACTGTATAGCTTTGTATTTTGCATACTTTGACCAGTCAGACTACCTATCCTCTGTACCTTTTCATGAGGATCACACCTGCGGTCAGTGAGTTGAATAATAATTCTTTTTAGGAAAAACTATGTGACAACGAGGATTTAAACTAGGGTCTTGTCGCTACCGCGAGAAAGAGCTAGCTGATTAAACCAGCCGCTCGTTGCGCTAAATAATTAGAAGGTGACCTTATTATTAAGAGCACACAACACACATGCACACAGTCGCACACAACACGCATGCACAGTTGCATACACTCGCACACAACACGCACGCAGGCACACAGCTAGCAGCCTAGCACATACTGTAGCATGCATACACTCGCACATCGGAGGCCACCGGGTGGTGCTCCGGCAGCCGCGCTACCGTGGTGTGGGCGGGCGCATGACGAGAGCGACCAATGTGGATATCTCCACTTGTCGTTCATGTGGCCATCTCATGCAAACAGAGAGTTGGCATGCGTTGCGTTGCCTCGTGTCGCAGCTCCTGTACATCCGCCGGCATCGATCGGTATTGCGACGCGGCGAGCGCTCATGAGACCCAGTACCGGATGACGGGCAGCACGACTTGCACCCCGGCACCGTCCAATCCCTCTGGCCATTCCAGGCGGCTGCTGCTTGCTGTGCACGCGTACTTAGCTTTGTTTGTGCTTGCTTGTGTGTGTACGTGCAAGTTGAGAATGGTGAGAGGCTGCACAGGCGCGCCAAGCTGCCGCAGGCTGCGTGTGGACCAGACGCTGAACGCCCGGAGATCGCGGCGAGCACGTGGAAGACATGGTGCGAGGGCTCGGACCTGAGAGACGGCAGACACGTTGGCGACACAGGAGTCCACGGGTTGCATGGCGAGGTACCGGAGAGATTTGGGCGTGTAGATGGCTGCAATGCGTGTTTGCTGCGTGCACCCGTGCTGTTGTATGCTGTGCTTCTGTATAAAAGAACATTACTATGAAAACGAACACTAAAATGTTTCGGTTAAGGTTGCTTGAGCGTGCGGGTTACCACCCTGAGATCTCTCAGGTTTGATCCGGTGCATTTTAATTTACTTTGTTTATTTCTACCTACTGACATGTTGGACCCACAAAGGTAGAGAGAGATTTTTTTTGAGCATAAGGTAGAGACAGATTGTTGACTGCATTTTGTGCCATAAAGGTAGTTTGAGTGGTCAAAGTAGGCAAAATACAAAGCTATACAGTGACCACTGACCGTATAATCATCTCAAGTCGTATTCAATGACCGTATGAACCGTATTTTTATGTACAGTGACCGAAGTGAGTTTTCGACACAAGTACAATGACCGCTGATGCATTTTACTCTTATTTTAATTATGTAAACATACATGCATCTAAAATTGTAATTGTCTCATTTTAGGCAATGTCATTGGTTACGGATGTGAGAACACATTTGATTAATTGAAGAAACGATGGTTGGGAGCCACTCTTGGAAGATGTCAAAGTCTTTTGCACCAAAGCCGACATTCCAATACCAAATATGGATGACATCTTTACAAAGTGGGGAAAATCAAGAAAAGGTGGACAGAACAATGTCACATCTGATCATTTCTTCCGTGTAGACACCTTCTATGCTGCCATAGACTCCATCACCATAGAGTTTTATCATCGTTTTAATGAGGTACTTCCTCCGTCCTTTAAAGAGTGTACTTCCAACTTTGTTGGAGGGTCAAACTATCTCAAAGTTTGACCGAGTTTGCGCAACAATATATCAATGTTTGTGAAACTAAATAGGTATACGATGAAAATATATTTTATGATGAATCTAATGCTACTAATTTGATGGTATAAATGTTCATGTATTATTGTATAAATATGGTCAAACATATTTTTTTTTTACTTTTCAACAAAGTTGGGAGTACACGCTTCAAAGGACGGAGGGAGTATCTTCGGAGCTGCTCAAAAACTTCTCTTGTCTTGACCCAAGAAACCCCTTTTGTAGATACAATGTGAATAAGCTTGCTAGACTCACACAGATTTATCACGAGGATTTCGCAGATTATGAACGTGAACATATAGTTGATAACCTTGAGCTATTCATTATCCATATGAGAAGAATTGAAGACTTTAGAGCTTGTCATGATATTGCAAGCCTAGCTAAAAGGATGGTTGAACTTCAAAGGAATGTTATGTTTCCTGCCGTTTATCACCTCATTGAGTTGGCATTGCTACTACCGGTAGCGATGGCAACAGTTGAAAGAGCCTTCTCATCAATGAAAATCATCGACACTGAGTTGTGCAGCAAGATGTCTGATGCCTGGTTTAATGACTTGATGGTGTGTTACATTGAGTGAGAGATCTTCAAAAGTATTGATCTTCGTAAAATTATGGAAGATTCTCAGAAGGAGGGTAGTGCATTGACATTGCCCGGGTCTTCTAGACGCCATTAAAAGCTGTACTATCAGTATGTTTTAGGTTGTTTTCCTATTGAAACATGTTGGTATTTGGTTAGTCGTTTTTAGTGTGCATTGTTTGTTTATTGACTCCTTTGATTCGCATAAAAATAATCTTAGTGAGACTTCGCTCCACCTTAAAAAACAAATCATGATCCGTCTCTTGGATAATTCTATGCAAAAAATCAACATTTGTCCCTCTTCAGTAAGGAAAAGGAGACGTGACCCCTCTCGGTGTTTATCTCTTGGAGGTCGACGGCTGTATGCACACAAGTATTTGGATATGTATGCATATTTGCCGGCCGAGCGGGTATTAGGGGAGGTACAAATGCAGGCGTATGGGTATTCGTGTGTATCGTACGACGGTACGACCCAGCGGCGACGTCCACGGAGATGCCAACTGCACGGAGTCGTGTGCAGGTTAGCTTAAATCCATACATGATCAGAACGTGAGTAGTGTAGGTCGTAACATGCATGTGATTAAAAAAAAATATATACGTGCACCCATGCATCAGTACGTGAGGTACGTGAGGCCAAGCTGGAGACCCGCTTTTTTTCGTGTACCAGTTCATCAGTACGTGAGGTACGTGGGGAACGCTGAGATGCTTTGAGATTCGGTTCATCACGTGTCACACAGAGAAGCCGGTCTTCAACTTGAGTCCATACGACCCGGTCGTATAGGATTATTTTCGGTGAAGGATAACGCTGAGATGCTTTGAGATTCAATTCAGCACGTGTTATGCAGAGAAGCGGGTCTCCAGCTTGAGTCCATACGACCCGGTCATATAGGATTATTTTCCAGCTAGTCAATCTGTGTATATACACGTAGGTCCACATCAAAATATCAAACATGGACGTGTATAACTTGTACTTAGGAAATTCCTTCATATCTAAAAATAAATTAAATGTCCCTCAAAAAAGTTTAAACGAGTTCCATAATGAAAGAAAAAA
>NW_025228201.1:11738-14827 GCF_018294505.1 Triticum aestivum | reverse complement strand
TTGACTGATTGCGAGACCGGCGAGAGTCTCCGCCGACCTCCTGTCCATACCACCCCTCTCCCACCTACCGTCATTCCCGGGCAACACGAATCCCTCCTACCAACACTACTCGTCGGCACCTCTCCGTGCTCCATGGAATCTAACCAGCCCCTGGCGCTGATTCACCGACGAGGCACCCCACTTCCTCCACCGTATCCGCCCCCTCCAGCCTCCCCTTTCTAGACCCCTCCTCAGCTATCAAGCGTGACAAAAAAGTGAATAGGGCACTGAAACAAACCTAGATGGGCGACCCACAAACCCAAAAATGAAAAAGGGCACAACAATAAAAATCCCCGTACTCACGCACACGGGAAACTCGAATGATACAGCCGCTCAAGTGTTGAGATTCCTGCGGAACTGGCGGCAAGAAAAACGACCTGAAGCAAAATAAAAAAACAGACAGGCAGAAATTAGGAAAAATGTTCAATATTCCATCCGCATAAATGGGAAGAAAAACCTCTCAGACGACATCTTCTCGCCAAACCGTAGCTAAGATGTCTCCTGTCCGATATTTTTAGGACGCTGATAACGTCCACACGTGTGGCATACTAAACAACCACCCACATACCGTGTGTGGCGTAAGCAGGAGGCAGCCCACACAGGTCATGTGTGGGCGAATATTAGAAGTGCCCACACGTGTGGACGTAGCTACTTCGTGCCACACGCCCAACAAGTACTACTCATCCCATCCTGTGCGTATAGCACAAAGCAAAAATTGCCACACATCCCGGCGCAGCTACGTTTGTTACCTGTGGGATGCCGCTTTAGTTGCCATCCGGGATAGCAAATGTAGTTGTAAAAGCATGGCAACTCTCTTTGTTTTGGATAAATATAGTTGCCATGTCAAATTTATCGTAGTTGCCGCGTGCAATCAAACCATAGTTGCCCTGCGTGATTAACTATTTGCCACATGTGGTAAAAAAAGTAGTTGCCACGTGTGGTCCAACTATAGTTGCCATGTATGGTTACACATAGTTGCTATGTGTGTGTTTACTTGGTTGCCACGTACGCGCAACTGCAGTTGCCATCTACCAACAAATCCTAGTTGTTATGTGTGTTTACCTAGTTGCCGCATACGTGCAACTGCAGTTGTCATCTATCACCGTACGAGCGTTCTGTGGGCGAAGAGCAGTTCACCCACAAGCGCGTGGGCTGGTTGGTGACTGTGTGGGCGGGAACTGGTTCGCCCACATGGTGCAACTGGTAACTGCGCGCAGCGGGTCGGGTGGGCGAGTGCTCTAACGCCCACACAACACACTATGCCTACGTGGCACTCAGATTCCATTAGGATTCATGCAAAACAGAATCAAGATGGATCAAGATGTGTGTGCGATGTGCAAATATGCCACACGTGTGGACGTTATCATTTGGATTTTTAGGCAATACACACTTTATTGATTGCTCAAACCAAGGTTTACATGAATTACAGCGGGATCATAAGGGTTTTCCTAACATTCATGACGACCAACATCTAAACCAACAGTGTGTTTTGCAAGGGTATGGGCCTCAAAGTTAAAATTGTGCGCTTATAAACTGAAGAACATTTATGGAACTGAATCCTTCGGTCCCTGAATTCTCTGTTAATTGCTCCATAGACTCCAATTGCTCCTTGTTGTATGTCATTTTTCACCATCGTTTGAGAAGCAGGAGCAACTACAATTTTTGAAAGAAAAAGATCCTCCGCCAAAGCTAGGCCCTCTCGGCAGGCTAGCGCTTCCAGAATTGCTAGCTGCTTCGCTAATTCCCTTCACAACGACGGCCGATGCACCAATGTAGACGTCTTGATCTATCTGCATATGGCAGCAGCCGCGCCCTTCTGTCCAAGTGGTACTGGTTGTTTGGTCTTTACCTGTTTGGGCCAGATATACCCGTCTGTGTACTTGAGCTGGACCAGGCCATAGCTCTGGTACCCACTCACAATTTCTTTCTAGTTTGATTGAATCACTTAGATATGCAATAACTAAAGCACATGTAGATGTGCCCTAGATAAACCTTTTCCAAATTAGTCCGCTCTCAAGCGTGGACCAGTGGCTAGCATTCTCTTTTTGACGTGAATGCCATGAGTTGTCCATCACAAAATCCATTTGCACATTAGCCTGAATTTCAGTCCACATATCTGAAAATCGACTGAAACTAATGATGGTCACAAAAAACTACGGAATGCATGGCAAAACCATTGTCATCGTCATACCCAATCATCCATCAACTCGAACGTCTTCAGTAATTCCATTGGCTCAAGGCGAGTGCAGTTTTTTGTAGCTCATCCTTCGTGGTACCTGCTATCGTAGCCATCCATTCTGTGCTCAGTTCCATGTGGATGTGTGCATCGATGGAAAATTAGCAACTGGCGCCAGCTCTCAAATCTTAATCTCCTGCCGCTAGGACTAGTAGGGACTGTAACTGATGTGACGTTCTTTTTGTCCATCTCCCGTCAGACTGAGACATAGTGCAGGCCCCTCTCTCTTTTTGCATGCAGCGCATATTTCTCTCGTGAACTTTACATGCAACTCTCTCTCTTTTTTTCTTCTATCTTTCGATAAAGTGTGCTCTCTAAGAGCATATCCAGCCGTTGGCCCCCCAGAGGGCTCGAAAAATCACCACCTGGGGGCGACCCAGTGAAAAAATCGGCTTGGGGCCGTTCGAGTTCCCAGCCGCCGGCCCCAGGGTCGCCCCAGAAGACGTTCAACTACATCAACCGCGTTAAATAACGCTTCCGCTTTCGGTCTACGAGGGTATGTGGACACACTCTCCTCTCTTGCTGCTATGCATCACCTAGATAGATCTTGCGTGATGGTAGGATTTTTTTTTAAAATTACCACGTTCCCCAACACCGGGATGTTGGCCTCGAAGAGCAAGTACGCCTCCCACTCATGAAGCGAGCGGCGGCCGAAGCAGTTGGCCGCCGCCCCATCGTCGGGGAACCGTTCAGTCATCATTGCGGGTGGGCACGGGGAGAGAGGCAGAGCTCGGCAGCCGCGCGCGGGGGGAGAGGCAGAGCTCTGCGGCGGGTATGGGCGGGTGTGGCCAGAGGCGAGGGAGAGGCGTTGTTT
>NW_025228201.1:0-11728 GCF_018294505.1 Triticum aestivum | reverse complement strand
TGTTTTGCAAGGGTATGGGCCTCAAAGTTAAAATTGTGCGCTTATAAACTGAAGAACATTTATGGAACTGAATCCTTCGGTCCCTGAATTCTCTGTTAATTGCTCCATAGACTCCAATTGCTCCTTGTTGTATGTCATTTTTCACCACCGTTTGAGAAGCAGGAGCAACTACAATTTTTGAAAGAAAAAGATCCTCCGCCAAAGATAGGCCCTCTCGGCAGGCTAGCGCTTCCAGAATTGCTAGCTGCTTCGCTAATTCCCTTCACAACGACGGCCGATGCACCAATGTAGACGTCTTGATCTATCTGCATATGGCAGCAGCCGCGCCCTTCTGTCCAAGTGGTACTGGTTGTTTGGTCTTTACCTGTTTGGGCCAGATATACCCGTCTGTGTACTTGAGCTGGACCCGGCCATAGCTCTGGTACCCACTCACAATTTCTTTCTAGTTTGATTGAATCACTTAGATATGCAATAACTAAAGCACATGTAGATGTGCCCTAGATAAACCTTTTCCAAATTAGTCCGCTCTCAAGCGTGGACCAGTGGCTAGCATTCTCTTTTTGACGTGAATGCCATGAGTTGTCCATCACAAAATCCATTTGCACATTAGCCTGAATTTCAGTCCACATATCTAAAAATCGACTGAAACTAATGATGGTCACAAAAAACTACGGAATGCATGGCAAAACCATTGTCATCGTCATACCCAATCATCCATCAACTTGAACGGCTTCAGTAATTCCATTGGCTCAAGGGGAGTGCAGTTTTTTGTAGCTCATCCTTCGTGGTACCTGCTATCGTAGCCATCCATTCTGTGCTCAGTTCCATGTGGATGTGTGCATCGATGGAAAATTAGCAACTGGCGCCAACTCTCAAATCTTAATCTCCTGCCGCTAGGACTAGTAGGGACTGTAACTGATGTGACGTTCTTTTTGTCCATCTCCCGTCAGACTGAGACATAGTGCAGGCCCCTCTCTCTTTTTGCATGCAGCGCATATTTCTCTCGTGAACTTTACATGCAACTCTCTCTCTTTTTTTCTTCTGTCTTTCGATAAAGTGTGCTCTCTAAGAGCATATCCAGCCGTTGGCCCCCCAGAGGGCTCGAAAAATCACCACCTGGGGGCGACCCAGTGAAAAAATCGGCTTGGGGCCGTTCGGGTTCCCAGCCGCCGGCCCCAGGGTCGCCCCAGAAGACGTTCAACTACATCAACCACGTTAAATAACGCTTCCGCTTTCGGTCTACGAGGGTATGTGGACACACTCTCCTCTCTTGCTGCTATGCATCACCTAGATAGATCTTGCGTGATGGTAGGATTTTTTTTAAATTACCACGTTCCCCAACACCGGGATGTTGGCCTCGAAGAGCAAGTACGCCTCCCACTCGTGAAGCGAGCGGCGGCCGAAGCAGTTGGCCGCCGCCCCATCGTCGGGGAACCGTTCAGTCATCATTGCGGGTGGGCACGGGGAGAGAGGCAGAGCTCGGCAGCCGCGCGCGGGGGGAAAGGCAGAGCTCGGCGGCGGGTATGGGCGGGTGTGGCCAGAGGCGATGGAGAGGCGTTGTTTTTATAGCTGGGCGCCGTGTGTACGCATGGCGGGAGGGGGGGGGCATCGCCGTGCCGCCCGTGAGGAATCAATGGAAGGCTGACCGGCGGCAGCCTTGGCATTGATTCCCCGCGGGAAACCGAGGCGTTGTGAGGACTACGAGGCGAGTGTCGCTTACTCGGCGGGCCCGCAGTGCGTTCGCGCCAAAATCGCTCGTCCCGGTGCCTCTGGGCGCCCCCCAGCGCGCCGGATTTGGTCTGAGTACGCCGGCGCCAATTTCGGCCCAAATCGGCGAAAAACAGGATCCAGGGGCGCGACTGGGCCGATATTTGGGCGTCGGCGCGAAAAAATAGCCTGGGAGGGCCTGTTGGCGGCGTGGCTGGAGATGCTCTAAAGATGTCAAATAAAAATTCTAAAAGTCACTTCCTCGAATAAGAAATCACTATTACTCAATGCACATGGGACAAAGGGGTGGAGATAAAACATTCTCCATGCAAACCCCTCTCTTTCTCCCGGTTGGACAAAGATTCCTTCATGTACCCATTCTCTTCTCTCTCCTATCATATTTCGGCCTGCATGTGTTGCATGTTCATCGGTAAAAGTTCAGGAGAGTAAACAGTGTTATGTATAGTGCAAAGCTGCTGCATGAGAGCAACTGTTGCATGTGAGCCTGTGAATTCTTGACCAGCTTTGAACACCCACTGAGACTGAGCCACGAGGAGACTAGCATACAGGCCTAGCTTGCTTTTGATTATTGTTTGGCTGCAACGGATGGGACAATGCCTGCAAATGACACTGCATCAAACAAGTGCATGCTTGTGACGGTGCTTTCCTGCACAAATCGCGACACAAAACGAATGGTGTAGATAAGAGGGGCCGTGGAGGCCGAGCTAGGAAGGAACTTTGCGTTGGCTCAAATGGACTTGATTACATTACTTGATTCACAGTAACTTCTTATACACAAGTTCCTCACAAATGTTATTCTGAACTCTCGACTATGCAGTGCAGATACTAAAACGTGGTAGCGAATGGCAGAAGACCACCAAAAAATACCCACGCGGCTACGCAAGCAACTGATGATAAATAGTAACGTCGATCACTCACTGACACTGATCATGTAACCGGTGATGAGATTTTGGTGCTTAGCCGGACAGTGGCAGACCAGACTCAGTGGTGGCCGTGGTATCCACCACCGCCGCCGCCGCCATAGGTGGGCGTGGGAGGGACGGGGTGGTAGTCCGGGTGGGGCTGCGGCTTGGGCTCGGGTTTGGGCACGGGGCCGTAGTCCGGGTGGGGCTGGGGCTTGGGCTCCGGCTTGGGCAGCACGGGCTTCTTGTGGTGGAAGTGCTCGATGATGTGCTTCTTGATCGGCCCGCACAGGGTCATGGACGCGCACTCAGGCGACGCCGCGGACGGCGTGGCAGTGTTGGCGCCGGCCATGATGCCGAAGGTGGTGCCCTCGGACACCGGCACGATCTTGGATGGCTCCTGGCCGGAGCACGGCGCGTTGGAGGCAGCGCTGTGGAGCTGCGAGACGCAGTCGGCGCCATGGAGGTCGGCGGCCAGGGGCACGCTGAAGGCGCCGGTGCAGTCCAGGGCACCCACCGCCTTGCTCTCGTAGTCGCGGTGGACGTTCTTGCACTTGATCGCCACCTGAAGATCAGTTGTGCATTCATGGCAGAACAATAGTGAGCAGAGCACCATCATGCATTCATGCATTTACACTGTAGCTAGCTAGCGCTTACCCTTGAAGGCTTCCTCGGCCTTCAAGTTCTTCCTGGTGCAGTCGGTGCACTTGACCTGGCCGACCACGACGGACGCTGCCTCGGCATTGGCGACGGCGATCGCCAGCAGGACGCCGAGGACGAGCGCTCTCGAAACTGCCATGTCTGAGTTAATGGATGGATGATGGGTCGGCTGAGTGGCAGTGTGGTTTATATAGGCGTCCGCATTGAGATCGACACAGCTCGATGGATGATCTGGCTGCATGCTGTCCAAGGGTGGCCGGCAGCCCGGCACAATGATGCCTGACAACGAGAGACCGGCTAATTCGCCGAAATTTCAGATGGCGAATTGAAAACTCGATTGATTCTGCACGCATCGATCATCGATTTGTTCCACCTCGTCATTACTCAGTTGGTGATCGAGATCAAAATTGCTAAACTGGTCGGTGATCGACTTTTGGCCGGTGGTCGATCACGTCGTTCTCCTTCATATAGGTTTTGCAAGCCGCACATGGCCATGCATGGATGCATGCAGTGTAAGTACGTACGTACCCTTTATCATGCATCTAGAGCCTACATAAAAGTAGTCAGAGCGTACGTATTGTTAACTAATTATCTGATGATCCCTTTCTGCGTGCGGTGCACCTCCCGTGCATTTATATGGCAAAAGCAACAAGAATTGGAGCTAGCGCCGTGGATTGGCTGCTTAGAAGCTTAATTTGAAAGCAATCTTACAACCAATCAGAGCTAGAAGCATTTGAGCACTAGAGCTAGGTGGCATGATAACATCAAAACTTCTCAATCTTTCAATATAATAAAACCGGTTGCAATCGTACATATTTTGTTCTGCAGTTGATAGTTGTATATCCCCGCAAAAAAGAACAAGATTTCTATTAGTTATATGGATCAAATCACTCTCGAGGACACATGGTAGTTTCATCAAGTTACTTTCATCTTGTTTATTGAGTTAACATTCATTGCTTTGATAATTTGTTGTGCGGTGGAACCTATAGTAATGTGTTGTTCTCACTTTCATCAAGATTCATTGAGAATAATTAAGATAGCATCTAACCATAACAATAAACTTCAGGGTTCCAATAGCCCCTCGTACTAATTCATAAACTTAGGATTTGGTAATTCGGTCACTCCAACAATCTACCATAGATAAACTAATCAAAAAATACTCTCCTCTAGGCTTATGTTGATCAAGTGATATGCAGTCGATGTTCGCACATCACCACTACAGAATTACATCACAACCTAATATCAAAATATTGAACTATATTTAAATTCACAAGATTAATGGTAACAATGTTTCTCCCATGTCCTCAAGAATGTTGGTCCCAATGAACTATATTAATATTGAACTATATTTAAATTCACAAGATTAATATGCATTGGTCCCAATGATGATCGGAGTGTTGGTGATGACGATGGCTTCGAATTCCCTTTCCCAGGGGGATGAGTCTCTGGCAGATCAGCCGGCCAGAGGACAAAAAGTGCTCCGCCTCTCTTCCACCTCGCAGACGACTGGCTTTAAGGAGGGAAATCCTCATGGCTTGGCTCCAGCTAATAGATAGGTTGGGGTTTTAGTCCTCATAGGGGCAATGTGTTGGGAAACATAGCATGCAATTTCAAAAAAAATCCTATTGAATCATGTTTGCATTTGGTTATTCGTTTGTAGTGTGCATTGTTCGTGTATATTGACTCCTTTGATTCGCATTAAAACAATTCTTACTAAGACTTTGCCCCACCTTAATTTATTTTTGTGGTCCACCTATAGGATAATCCTATACAAAAAACCAGTGTCTGTCCCTCCGCCTGACGCGAAATGGTGCACTTCTTCAGACATTGGTGATGCGGGTGGGGACTCCATGATGGCGTCATCTTGAGTGAACATGGCGAGGAGCTTGCCGACGACGTGCATTTACACAGTGGGCGGGCACACGTGGTCCTTCCTATTGGGGAACGTAGCAGAAATTCAAAATTTTCCTACGTGTCACCAAGATCTATCTATGGAGAAACCAGCAACGAGGGGAAGGAGAGTGCACCTACATACCCTTGTAGATCGCCAGAGATCCTAGTGCCGAACGGACGGCACCTCCGCGTTCAACACACGTACAGCCCGGTGACGTCTCCCACGCCTTGATCCAGCAAGGAGAGAGGGAGAGGTTGAGGAAGACTCCATCCAGCAGTAGCACAACGGCGTGGTGGTGATGGAGGAGCGTGGCAATCCTGCAGGGCTTCGCCAAGCACCGCGGGAGAGGAGGAGTAGGGAGAGAGGTAGGGCTGCACCAAGAGGGAGAGGTTCTCGTGTCTTGGGCAGCCCCAAAACCCCCACTATTTATAGGAGGAGGGGAGGGGGCTGCGCCCCCTCTAGGGTTCCCTCCCCAGGGGTGGCGGCAGCCCCCAGATGGCATCTGGTGCGTCCAGAAGGGGGAGAGGGGGGAGGCGCACCTAGGGTGGGCCTTAGGGCCCATCTGCCCTAGGGTTTGCCCCCTTCCCCACTTCCCTTGCGCCTTGGGCCCTGTGGGGGGGCGCACCAGCCCACCTGGGGCTGGTCCCCTCCCACACTTGGCCCATGATGCCCTCCAAGGTTGGTGGCCCCACTTGGTGGACACCCGGGACCCTCCCGGTGGTCCCGGTACGTTACCGGAAAAACCCGAAACTTTTCCGGTGACCAAAACAGGACTTCCAATATATAAATCTTTACCTCCGGACCATTCCGGAACTCCTCGTGACGTCCGGGATCTCATCCGGGACACCGAACAACATTCGGTAACCACATACAAACTTCCTTTATAACCCTAGCGTCATCGAACCTTAAGTGTGTAGACCCTATGGGTTCGGGAGACATGTAGACATGACCGAGACGTTCTCCGGTCAATAACCAACAGCGGGATCTGGTTACCCATGTTGGCTCCCACATGTTCCACGATGATCTCATCGAATGAACCACGATGTCAAGGACTCAATTGATCCCGTATACAATTCCCTTTGTCTAGCGGTATTGTACTTGCCCGAGATTCGATCGTCGGTATACCGATACCTTGTTCAATCTCGTTATCGGCAAATCTCTTTACTCGTTCCGTAACACATCATCCCGTGATCAACTCCCTTGTCACATTGTGCACATTATGATGATGTCCTACCGAGTGGGCCCAGAGATACCTCTCCGTTTACAAGGAGTGACAAATCCCAGTCTCGATTCGTGCCAACCCAACAGACACTTTCGGAGATACCTGTAATGCACCTTTATAGCCACCTAGTTATGTTGTGATGTTTGGTACACCCAAAGCATTCCTACGGTATCCGGGAGTTGCACAATCTCATGGTCTAAGGAAATGATACTTGACATTAGAAAAGCTTTAGCATACGAACTACACGATCTTTAGTGCTAGGCTTAGGATTGGGTCTTGTCCATCACATCATTCTCCTAATGATGTGATCTCGTTATCAATGACATCCAATGTCCATGGTCAGGAAACCGTAACCATCTGTTGATCAACGAGCTAGTCAACTAGAGGCTTACTAGGGACATGGTGTTGTCTATGTATCCACACATGTATCTGAGTTTCCTATCAATACAATTATAGCATGGATAATAAACGATTATCATGAACAAGGAAATATAATAATAACTAATTTATTATTGCCTCTAGGGCATATTTCCAACAGTCTCCCACTTGCACTAGAGTCAATAATCTAGTTCACATCACCATGTGATTAACACTGACAGGTCACATCACCATGTGACCAACATCCAAAGAGTTTACTAGTGTCACTAAACTAGTTCACATCATCATGTGATTAAGACTCAATGAGATCTGGGGTTTGGTCATGTTCTGCTTGTGAGAGAGGTTTTAGTCAACGGGTCTGCAACATTCAGATCCGTATGTACTTCGCAAATCTCTAGGTCATATTGTAAACGCTGCTACCATTCTCCACTTGGAGCTATTCCAAATGGTTGTTCCACTATACGTATCCGGTTTGCTACTCAGAGTCATTCGGATAGGTGTTAAAGCTTGCATCGACGTAACCCTTTACGCCGAACTCTTTATCACCTCCATAACCGAGAAACCTATCCTTATTCCTTTAAGGATAATTTTGACCGCTATCTGGTGATCCACTCCTTGATCACCTTTGTACTCTCTTGCCAGGCAAGTGGCAAGGCACACATCAGGTGCGGTACTTAGCATAGCATACTGTAGAGCCTACGTCTAAAGCATAGGGGACGACCTTCGTCCTTTCTCTCTTTTCTGCCGTGGTCGAGCTTTAAGTCTTAACTTCGTACCTTACAACTCAGGCAAGAACTCCTTCTTTGACTGATCCATCTTGAACACCTTCAAGATCATGTCAAGGTATATGCTCATTTGAAAGTACCATTAAGCGTTTTTGATCTATCCTCATAGGTCTTGATGCTCAATGTTTAAGTAGCTTAATCCAGGTTTTCTATTGAAAAATACCTTTCAAATAACCCTATATGCTTTCCAGAAATGCTACATCATTTCTGATCAACAATATGTCAACAACATATACTCATCAGAAATTCTATAGTGCTCCCACTCACTTCTTTGGAAATACAAGTTTCTCATAAACTTTGTATAAACCCAAAATCTTTTGATCATCTCATCAAAGTGTACATTCCAACTCCGAGATGCTTACTCCAGTCCTTAGAAGGATCACTGGAGCTAGCATACCTTTTAGCATCCTTAGAATCAACAAAACCTTTCTGATTGTATCACATACAACCTTTCCTTACGAAAACTGGTAAGGAAACTCGTTTTGACATCCGTCTGCCAGATTTCATAAATGCAGCTAATGCTAACATGATTCCGACGGACTTAAGCATTGCTACGGATGAGAAAATCTCATCGTAGTCAACTCTTTGAACTTGTGAAAAACTCTTCGCCACAAGTCGAGCTTCATAGATGGTGACATTACCATCCACGTCCGTCTTCTTCTTAAAGATCCATTTATCTCAATGGCTTGCCGATCATCGCGCAAGTCTACCAAAGTCCATGCTTTGTTCTGATACATGGATCCTATCTCGGATTTCATGGCTTCTAACCATTTGTCGGAATTTGGGCCCACCATCGCTTCTCCATAGCTCGTAGGTTCATTGTTGTCTAGCAACATGACCTTCAAGACAGGATTACTGTACCACTCTGAAGTAGTACATATCCTTGTCACCCTACGAGGTACGGTAGTGACTTGATCCGAAACTTCATGATCACTATCATAAGCTTCTACTTCAGTTGGTGTAGGTGCCACAGGAACAACTTCCTGTGCCCTACTACACACTAGTTGAAGTGACGGTTCAATAACCTCATCAAGTCTCCACCATCCTCCCACTCAATTCTTCGAGACAAACCTTTTCTCGAGAAAGGACCCGATTCAAGAAACAATCCCTATTGCTTCGGATCTGAATTGGAGACATGATGATCGCCATTCTTCATAATGAAGAGTCAGGGTCTATATTGTTTTATACTATTTTACCTTAAGGGTGTTTAGGTCATGTCCTACCTGATACTGATGATCATGTGCTAAGAACAATTATGTAGGGTTGGGTTCGATGACTATGAGGATGATGATCGTATGACTTATTATTAATAACGAGTAGAAGTTGTATGATGATGCATGATTAGTAGGACTTGTTATTATATATGATGATGTATGATGCGAGCATGCATGAGTTATTATATCAGCGGGTGAAGTGAACATATATAGCAGCAGCGTTGGTAAACCAAGGACGAAGATATAAGAGAGGACACTTCTCTCTATTAGCTAGCTAATAACAACCTAAAAATAACCCCCAAAACCCCTAAAGCAGCCACTTTTCTAAAAAAAACATGGACTTTTGGTCCCGGTTGGTGCCACCAACCGGGACCAAAGGCCCCCTGACTGGGCTTGGCGCACAGGGCCACGTGGAGGCACATTGGTCCCGATTCGTGTTTGAACCGGGACTAATGGGTGGAGGTATTAGTAACGACCCATTAGTCCCGGTTCATGAACCGGGACTAAAGGCCCTTACAAACCGGGACTATTAGGTGTTTTCCTACTAGTGGCAGGTGCTATGCCTTTTCATTTAAGGAGGGGGAAAAACTTTACACTAGTAGTGAAGCTACTAGGAAAAGCTGAAAAAAGAATAAAAGACCCAGTACAAGCAAGGCCTGCCTGGCTGTACAGTTCAAAAAAAAACCTATTGCTCCCATGCCTCATCAAAGAGGCTGATCTCATCGTTAATCTTCGAACACACACAGGGTTCATTTGCTGATTTTTGAAAACTCTTCGATTTCGCTCATTCCAGAGGTTCCATGCATGCCACGTAAGCTGAGAAGGTGCAATCATCAGTGCCCTCTCCTTTTTTCCTGAGAGGCAGGATCGTCTCCCACCAGGTCCCAACAGAGGTTGAGCGCAGCTCTGCCTAGCTTGCCAGTGGTCTCGTATTTTGGTATGCAGTCTAGACCTGCTTGGCGAAGGGGTAACCGAATATCAGGTGGTGGGCGGACTCAAGCACCTGATCACAAGTGGAGCAAGTATCCTGATGATCCAGCCTCTCACAAGCAGTTGATCTGCAGTCCAAAGTCTGTTCTGCAGCAGCGTCCAGACAAAGAATCTAATACTTGAAGATGGCAAAACTTGCTCCAAACTTGAGGCAAACCCTCATGCACCTTAACGACTCCGAGCTTTAGATAGCAAAAAGATGACTAGGATTTACCAACTGCACATGAGGGAATTAAAATCAGCAGGTGTTGCAGATATCTGTAGGAGATGAAGATTATGTGCCTTTCGAAGCACATCTTGGCGCTTGCTGCCGTGGCGCACCTCCCTCCTTTTCTGACGAGAATAGAATCTCATTAAATTCACCAATGACCACCCACAGGAGATTAGATTGAGCATGCAAGTATTAGCTGGTACGTATGATCCCAACTCGGCTCCCCGTACAATCCCTAAAGCCTTCATTCTCTTCCATTTGACTCCTCCACCATCACATTGATGACACTAAAAGTGGTAGTCTGGGAGTAGATCCTCACCTCCTTCTTCCAGACTAAAAGCAAACCACCTTTCCTTCCATCAAGGCTTGGCGCAACGATTTTGTAATCCATCCTCGTTTTCCTTCTCAAGCTGCCCTATCCTCATCCAAATGCGTTTCAGACAGAAAAAACGCATCTGGATTATGTCACCTCTGGATGTCCAGAAGCAAAAGAACTGTCGGGGTTCCCAAGAGACCCCGACAGTTCCAACTTATTAGTTTAATTGCTCCAGGCGATCCTCCCCGGAGGAGGACGTCGATGATCGTTTGGTGCATCTGAGGAGGACGCCGATGGAACAACATGGTAGTGTATTACTGGAATCATCTCATCTAAATTTAACGGAGCATCTTTGAATGGTCCTTCCACATGCACACACACGATCGAACCTTCCGCACTTTGGGTGGGTAGGTGTTTCAGCAACACCCCCATAATCACCCCCATTGCTAGCAGCAAATGACATCGGCAGCGTCGCACAATCAGGCGGTTTTGTGGGGAATCTTTATAATAAATCTGATCTTTTTGCAAAAAATAAACCCAGCTCGTCTAAGAAGAACCGAAACGAACAACTTATATAGTTTTTTTTTTGAAGAACAACTTATGTAGCTTTAGTGGTGTGCACGGGACACACGGGAAAACCACGTTTTGATTAAGTTCGACAACCCCCGACCCTATCAGGTGCACATTCCGTCCCCATGCCAATGATTTTCCTCACATTCCTGAGCCACAGCCTATAACTTCGGACTCGACGCCTCTCTCCGCCCACCCCATTAATCTCGCCTGCCACCTACGGTTTAGTCCCGCCATACATCACTGTTCCTACGACTCCTCATGTATACGCGATTTTTCAACTGCTAAAACCTGTCCCACGTCAGCATTTTTCCAAATCCCCACACCGGATCAAACGCACACGATACCGGCCACATGCCCGCGCATTGAATCGCCGTCCTCCATATTATACTTGTTTTGTTATTATATAACAAATTTGTAGAGCGGAGATAAAATATACCACTTTGTACCGCAAATCAACCACGAACGAGAGGTGGCGACCACCAAATCCCGCATTTTATATTAAACACTTGTACTTCTTGGTATCTAATTGCCACTGAATCTCAACCCTATTTTGAATCAATATAACATATGCCATACAATGGTCAACACTATTTGTTTCAATTGTATCTAGCAATATTATTCACACAAACGAGTAGGTATGTAAAATAATCAAAATTTATTGTTATAAAATCACATGTCAATCTTTTAAAAATCTGGGATAAAATTAATCATGCAATTGTCTCCTTTTTGTTCAAATTTTAGTTCGAGGCATATTGTAGAATTGATTCAACTTATAACAAATCATAAACAAATGTAAAAAAGGTAATAAATTATGGTGTGTGTGTGTGTGTGTGTGTGTGTGTGTGTGTGTGTGTG
>NW_025228200.1:102525-115789 GCF_018294505.1 Triticum aestivum | reverse complement strand
TTTGCATTCTCTCGCATAATGACCTCCTCCCTTACAACGACGACAAATAATATCACTTGTGTGCCCTGTTGATGCCATGGAAGAAGAAGAACGCTGTGCAGGCCCCGCAGGTGCGCTCTTGGCAGATAATGGTGGTTGTGCCTGTTTTCTTGTATCACGGCTGGAGGTGGCACCGGATGGAGGTGCTGGTGCAGTTGAAGTAGAAGATGCACGTGGTGTCCATGATGAAGGTCGGCCTGCAGAAAAGTTAGTTCGCCCCAATGCTTGTCGATCCTGCACTTCACGTTCAGCTTTACAAGCAAGATGGAATAAACGAGTGATATTAGTATACTCCTTATAGTCTAGAATGGTCTGAATCTCTCTATTTAATCCACCCAGAAAACGTGCAAGCATAGCTTCATTCTCCTCAACAATACCACATCTAATCATGCCAGTTTGTAATTCCTGATAATATTCTTCTACAAAATTTTTTCCTTGTCTTAAACGCTGCAATTTTTGAAGGAATTCACGTTGATAATATGGTGGAACCCAACGCGTACGCATAGCAGTTTTCTAAGCAGCCCATGTAGTTGGAATAGGATACAATCTACAATGTTCAGACCACCATACACATGCAAAACTAGTGAAAGCACAAACAGCAGCAGCAACTCGTCTCTCCTCAGGATATTGTAAACATGTAAATCGTTGTTCAGTTTCTAACTCCCAAGTAAGATATATATCAGGAACATATCTACCCTCAAATGGTGGAATATTCAATTTCAGTTTAGGAATATGGACATCATCTCGTACCTGAGGTGGTGGTGCAGGCCTACCATTACGAATATATACCTGAGGTCGACCTGCTGGTGGTGGTACAGGTGGCTGCACGTAGTGTTGATTTTGATCAACCTCATCCTCATAGTCTCCCACATAATCATCCTCCTCCGCATCAGCAGCAGGAGCCACAGAAGTATCAACAGCAGCACCAACAGTTTGGCCAAACGCAAGAGGAACACGGCTTGCTCGGCGGAGGTCTGCTTCGCGACGTGGAGGTAGTCGTTGTTGTTGTTGTTGTTGGAGAGGTGCGTTAGCTGCAGTGGGTGGTGGTGGTGGAAGACGCGCGAGCAATTCATTAAACTTGTTATCGAGCTTTGTTTCGAACGTCTTCTCAAAGCCAGTGATCTTCTCCATGGCCTCTTCAAAATTGTTCAGCACATCTTGCACCTGTTCAGTCATCATTTGCTGAAACTTATCATGAAGCTCCTTGTTCGATAAATTCTCCCAGTCAATCTCGTCGGCTTGTGATCCTGGCATGGTTAGCAGCAATAGAAACACACAAGAATATGATCCTACAGACTATGAACAAGTGGTGGTGGTGGGTGTCACAAATCCGTCAAGCAAATCTCAAATTCTTACCAGTTCTTACCCAGCAGCAGGCGGTGATCGGCAACCGTTGTAGTCAAAAACTCTCAAAGCTTGGATAGAGCGATTACCAGGGAGAGTCAAACGCACGACTTTCGATGAGATGATGGATATCGCTTTGGTGGAAGTCGACTTTCACGATCCGACTACGAACGTGCGAGGACGTCGCGCCTTAGCAATCGCTAAACCAACTCCGAGAGGTTATTGACCACGCCGGAGCACGATCAACCTGACCACGAGGGTCTGTTTCCTGCGAGCAAACGAAGAACAAGCAAGAAACTAAGATTGCAATCTGGATATTGCGAATATAAGATGAAAGCTTTATTGATCAAGGTGGGGTTCTGTGACGCCTTTGTCTGGTCGTTGAACACAAACGAAGTACGCGAAGTTGCAGCTATGGCGAACTTTTAATCTAAACAAAACCCAAAGTCTAAACGATGCCCTAAGGGCTGTATATATGGAGGAAGAGGGGGAGAATTTCGTGGCCCTTGGTGGAGGGGTCCGAAATCAACCCTATCTCTTGTTTCCCCACACATATGGACTCTAAAAATAGCCTATACTTATGTATTTCGAAATTACATGGGCCTGGCCCAATAATAAGGTGACGCAGCACCTAAAATAGCCTCGGGACGAAATTTATGAAGTGGCGTCTTGTATATTTCGTCCAAGGCTTCATGCACCCATTATGGTGGCTTCAAAGTCCTGAAATCATCACTTGTAACTCCGTTCTTGTTTCCCTTGCGCATGCCATCATCTCCATGCTTCTTCTTGCTCCAATGTTCATCCTTCTCCAAGCTAGGCCCTTCATTTGTAAGCAAAACAAATGTATCCAATTTAGGCAGCATCATATTCTCATGAACATTAGAATCATTACCAAGAAACGAAAGTACCTGGTAATTTAGTTGGCGTGCACGAGCTCTAGTAATTGGTCCAGTATGTATAGCAGCAGGGGCTGTGGGTGTAACAATTGTATTGATGTCCTCATCAGTCTTGTGGTGAGAGAAAGCTTCTCCACCATCTCCATGCTAGCCAAGTTGTTGCAGCTCCCTCCATCTATTATGACGCGCACAGAACGTTCCTTCACAACTCCCTTGGTATGGAACAAATTGTGCCTTTGATTTTGCTCAGCTTGTGTGACCTGCACACTCAAAACACGTTGAGCAACTAAACATTCATACCTGTCAGCGTCTTCAGGAGCCATGTATTGCGTCTCATGATCAGAATCATCTCCACCATGTTCTTCACGTGTAATAAGAGCCAATGTCTCCTCATCATAGTCACTAGCGGACTCATATCCACCATCCGCGGTAGCAATCATCACACGCGGAGATTTGCATTCCCTCGCATAATGACCTCCTCCCTTACAACGACGACAAATAATATCACTTGTGTGCCCTGTTGATGCCATGGAAGAAGAAGAACGCTGTGCAGGCCCCGCAGGTGCGCTCTTGGCAGATAATGGTGGTTGTTCCTGTTTTCTTGTATCACGACTGTAGGAGGCACCTGATTGAGGTGCTGGTGCAGTTGAAGTAGAAGATGCACGCGGCGTCCATGAGGAAGGTCGGCCTGCAGAAAAGTTAGTTCGCGCCAATGCTTGTCGATCCTGCACTTCACGTTCAGCTTTACAAGCAAGATGGAATAAACGAGTGATATTAGTATACTCCTTATATTCTAGAATGGTCTGAATCTCTCTATTTAATCCACCCAGAAAACGTGCAAGCATAGCTTCATTCTCCTCAACAATACCACATCGAATCATGCCAGTTTGTAATTCCTGATAATATTCTTCTACAGAATTTTTTCCTTGTCTTAAACGCTGCAATTTTTGAAGCAATTCACGTTGATAATATGGTGGAACCCAACGCGTACGCATAGCAGTTTTCAAAGCAGCCCAAGTAGTTGGAATAGGATATAATCTACAATGTTCAGACCACCATACACATGCAAAACTAGTGAAAGCACAAACAGCAGCAGCAACTCGTCTCTCCTCAGGATATTGTAAACATGTAAATCGTTGTTCAGTTTCTAACTCCCAAGTAAGATATATATCAGGAACATATCTACCCTCAAATGGTGGAATATTCAATTTCAGTTTAGGAATATGGACATCATCGCGTACCTGAGGTGGTGGTGCAGGCCTACCATTACGAATATATACCTGAGGTCGACCTGCTGGTGGTGGTACAGGTGGCTGCACGTAGTGTTGATTTTGATCAACCTCATCCTCATAGCCTCCCACATAATCATCCTCCTCCGCATCAGCAGCAGGAGCCACAGAAGTATCAACAGCAGCACCAACAGTTTGGCCAAACGCAAGAGGAACACGGCTTGCTCGGCGGAGGTCTGCTTCGCGACGTGGAGGTAGTCGTTGTTGTTGTTGTTGGAGAGGTGCGTTAGGTACAGCGGGTGGTGGTGGTGGAAGACGCGCGAGCAATTCATTAAACTTGTTATCGAGCTTTGTTTCGAACGTCTTCTCAAAGCCAGTGATCTTCTCCATGGCCTCTTCAAAATTGTTCAGCACATCTTGCACCTGTTCAGTCATCATTTGCTGAAACTTATCATGAAGCTCCTTGTTCGATAAATTCTCCCAGTCAATCTCGTCGGCTTGTGATCCTGGCATGGTTAGCAGCAATAGAAACACACAAGAATATGATCCTACAGACTACGAACAAGTGGTGGTAGTATATGGATATGGATCGGTGGTGGTATATGGACACGGATTGGTGGTGGTATATGGATACGGATTCGGAGCGGTGGTGGTAGATGGCAGGGGCGATGATGATGGTGCGGCGACGGCGTGACAACTTGTGAACAGAACTCGAAACTCTAAAAGACTAGACGCTAAGACCAGCAACTGAACACGACGATGCAACCGCAAATTCAACAAAGCAAATACAGAAAAGATTATGCAAGGCTCAGATTGGTTCGGATGGGATGAACTAACCCTAATTTTTTTTTTGGCTTTTTCGTGGACTATAGGTATGAAGAACAGACTCGATCTAAACTACGAAAAACTGTAAAATCTCACCGAGCAACCTGGAAATCTGATACCACTTGATAGAGGCAAAGGTGTCCCGTCTTTCGATGAGATGATGGATATCGCTTTGGTGGAAGTCGACTTTGACGATCCGACTACGAACGTGCGAGGACGTCGCGCCTTAGCAATCGCTAAACCAACTCCGAGAGGTTATTGACCACGCCGGAGCACGATCAACCTGACCACGAGGGTCTGTTTCCTGCGAGCAAACGAAGAACAAGCAAGAAACTAAGATTGCAATCTGGATATTGCGAATATAAGATGAAAGCTTTATTGATCAAGGTGGGGTTCTGTGACGCCTTTGTCTGGTCGTTGAACACAAATGAAGTACGCGAAGTTGCAGCTATGGCGAACTTTAATCTAAACAAAACCCAAAGTCTAAACGATGCCCTAAGGGCTGTATATATGGAGGAAGAGGGGGGAATTTCGTGGCCCTTGGTGGAGGGGTCCGAAATCAACCCTATCTCTTGTTTCCCCACACATACGGACTCTAAAAATAGCCTATACTTATGTATTTCGAAATTACATGGGCCTGGCCCAATAATAAGGTGACGCAGCACCTAAAATAGCCTCGGGACGAAATTTATGAAGTGGCATCTTGTATATTTCGTCCAAGGCTTCATGCACCCATTATGGTGGCTTCAAAGTCCTGAAATCATCACTTGTAACTCCGTTCTTGTTCCCCTTGCGCATGCCATCATCTCCATGCTTGTTCTTGCTCCAATGTTCATCCTTCTCCAAGCTAGGCCCTTCATTTGTAAGCAAAACAAATGTATCCAATTTAGGCAGCATCATATTCTCATGAACATTAGAATCATTACCAAGAAACGAAAGTACCTGGTAATTTAGTTGGCGTGCACGAGCTCTAGTAATTGGTCCAGTATGTATAGCAGCAGGGGCTGTGGGTGTAACAATTGTATTGATGTCCTCATCACCTTCTTGAAAATAAAGCCGTCCTCGGCGTTGCTTAATCTGAAATGTGGCTAACAAAAGAGACAAGGTGTACATGTTGTATATGTATATGTCATCCATTTTCACTTCCCTTGATTTTTGCATATATGACACATGAATAGATGAGTAACTTGCATAGTTCATAAAATCTAAAGCCAAAAAATTAGCACAAGAAGTAGAAGGCATGAAAATATTGCAACTCAGTTTGCACATATAAGTGAAGCTCTTATTCATTTCAAAAGATTGACAATGTTCATCATTAAACCATCCCAACATTGGTGAATAAACCTTACTTGCATCAAATTTACATGCTACAACATGCTTAAATAAGCAAACATGCAATAAGTCATTCAACACAGAATCATCACCAAGATTACAGGTCATATCAAAATGATTAAACATTGGTTCTTTTGCATCAATAGTTAATTCAATGGGTGCACTCAAAATTGTTGGTATTTCAGTTGTTTGATCACATGGCAAAGTCAAATTATCAACGTAGTCCTCTAAAATAGGTGGTGTGATCAAAGTAGTGGGTAGTTCATCAGATGGTGCATTCAAATTGACAAGGCATTCATCATTCTCATGTAGAGATGGAAGATCAGTACCTTTGTCATTACCTCTTATGATCAACTCAGATGATGTAGCCACTCTCGGGGGCGATGTGTCACATGGTGGAGGTGATGTAGTCCTGACAACAATGGATGTGGTTGTCATAGTATGCCTAGTAGTTGAAGGAACAATCATATCAACTCTTGGAATGTGCATCGTGCGCTTGTTCTCCTCGTGGCCAACACGTCGTTTTATTTCCTGTTCAGCTTTGCAAGCAAGATGAAACAAATGGTCCATAGGATAACACTCTTCATGAATTAGTATCTCTTGAATATCACGGTTTAATCCTCCCCAAAATCTATCCATAAAATCATCTTCACTTTCTTCTAAAGAGGAATGCAACAAGGTAGTTTGTAAATCATCATAATATTTTGTTACAGTTTCACTACCTTGTTTTAAGTGTTGCAACTTCTTAATCATGTCACGAGTATAATAAGCAGGGACGAAAGTATGTCGCATGGTGATGAGGACATCAATACAATTGTTACACCCACAACCCCTGCTGCTATACATACTGGACCAATTACTAGAGCTCGTGCACGCCAACTAAATTACCAGGTACTTTCGTTTCTTGGTAATGATTCTAATGTTCATGAGAATATGATGCTGCCTAAATTGGATACATTTGTTTTGCTTACAAATGAAGGGCCTAGCTTGGAGAAGGATGAACATTGGAGCAAGAACAAGCATGGAGATGATGGCATGCGCAAGGGAAATAAGAACGGAGTTACAAGTGATGATTTCAGGACTTTGAAGCCACCATAATGGGTGCATGAAGCCTTGGACGAAATATACAAGATGCCACTTCATAAATTTCGTCCCGAGGCTATTTTAGGTGCTGCGTCACCTTATTATTGGGCCAGGCCCATGTAATTTCGAAATACATAAGTATAGGCTATTTTTAGAGTCCGTATGTGTGGGGAAACAAGAGATAGGGTTGATTTCGGACCCCTCCACCAAGGGCCACGAAATTCCCCCCCTCTTCCTCCATATATACAGCCCTTAGGGCATCGTTTAGACTTTGGGTTTTGTTTAGATTAAAAGTTCGCCATAGTTGCAACTTCGCGTACTTCGTTTGTGTTCAACGACCAGACAAAGGCGTCACAGAACCCCACCTTGATCAATAAAGCTTTCATCTTATATTCGCAATATCAAGATTGCAATCTCAGTTTCTTGCTTGTTCTTCGTTTGCTCGCAGGAAACAGACCCTCGTGGTCAGGTTGATCGTGCTCCGGCGTGGTCAATAACCTCTCAGAGTTGGTTTAGCGATTGCTAAGGCGCGACGTCCTCGCACGTTCGTAGTCGGATCGTCAAAGTCAACTGCCACCAAAGCGATATCCATCATCTCATCGAAAGACGGGACACCTTTGCCTCTATCAAGTGGTATCAGATTTCCAGGTTGCTCGGTGAGATTTTACAGTTTTTCGTAGTTTAGATCGAGTCTGTTCTTCATACCTATAGTCCACGAAAAAGCCAAAAAAAAAATTAGGGTTAGTTCATCCCATCCGAACCAATCTGAGCCTTGCATAATCTTTTCTGTATTTGCTTTGTTGAATTTGCGGTTGCATCGTCGTGTTCAGTTGCTGGTCTTAGCGTCTAGTCTTTTAGAGTTTCGAGTTCTGTTCACAAGTTGTCACGCCGTCGCCGCACCATCATCATCGCCCCTGCCATCTACCACCACCGCTCCGAATCCGTATCCATATACCACCACCAATCCGTGTCCATATACCACCACCGATCCATATCCATATACTACCACCACTTGTTCGTAGTCTGTAGGATCATATTCTTGTGTGTTTCTATTGCTGCTAACCATGCCAGGATCACAAGCCGACGAGATTGACTGGGAGAATTTATCGAACAAGGAGCTTCATGATAAGTTTCAGCAAATGATGACTGAACAGGTGCAAGATGTGCTGAACAATTTTGAAGAGGCCATGGAGAAGATCACTGGCTTTGAGAAGACGTTCGAAACAAAGCTCGATAACAAGTTTAATGAATTGCTCGCGCGTCTTCCACCACCACCACCCGCTGTACCTAACGCACCTCTCCAACAACAACAACAACGACTACCTCCACGTCGCGAAGCAGACCTCCGCCGAGCAAGCCGTGTTCCTCTTGCGTTTGGCCAAACTGTTGGTGCTGCTGTTGATACTTCTGTGGCTCCTGCTGCTGATGCGGAGGAGGATGATTATGTGGGAGGCTATGAGGATGAGGTTGATCAAAATCAACACTACGTGCAGCCACCTGTACCACCACCAGCAGGTCGACCTCAGGTATATATTCGTAATGGTAGGCCTGCACCACCACCTCAGGTACGCGATGATGTCCATATTCCTAAACTGAAATTGAATATTCCACCATTTGAGGGTAGATATGTTCCTGATATATATCTTACTTGGGAGTTAGAAACTGAACAACGATTTACATGTTTACAATATCCTGAGGAGAGACGAGTTGCTGCTGCTGTTTGTGCTTTCACTAGTTTTGCATGTGTATGGTGGTCTGAACATTGTAGATTATATCCTATTCCAACTACTTGGGCTGCTTTGAAAACTGCTATGCGTACGCGTTGGGTTCCACCATATTATCAACGTGAATTGCTTCAAAAATTGCAGCGTTTAAGACAAGGGAAAAATTCTGTAGAAGAATATTATCAGGAATTACAAACTGGCATGATTCGATGTGGTATTGTTGAGGAGAATGAAGCTGATAGAGGCGGGGTGTCCCGATCTTTCGATGAGATGATAACTATCGATTTGGTGGAGATGACTTTGACGATCCGACTACAAATGAGCACGACGTTGCGCCTTAGCAATCGCTAAACCAATCTCCTGAGGTTACTGACGATGCCGAAAGCACGGTCAGCCTGACCACGAAGGTCTATTCCTGCAAGCAATCGAAGAACGAGCAAGAATATGATAAAGCAATCTGAATATTGCAAATATATATGAGGTATTGATAATGGTGGGGATCCGTAAGCGGTCTTGGTCTGGTCGTTGGACGCAAACGAAGTACACGAAGTTGCAATGGCTAACTTTTAACTAAACAAATCCCAAGGAAAAGCTACTAGATGGATCTACTTATATAGGAGCAAGGGGTGGCGGCCAAGGAGGTGGGAGGACGTCCCAAGGCAGCCTAAAACTAAATCTAGGTCGTACAAGGCCAATGGGCCCAAGTGGAGGTGATGTAACACCTTTGGACTTGTAGTTTGACTCGGATTCTGCTGCAGCATCAAATTGTTTCATCCACAACTCAACGCTCCGGACGAATTTGAAGGTTATTCCAATTGGGTTGGAAAGTGCACGAAATCTAGTTTCCAACAAAAAAAGAATCACCCAATTCGGAGCCCGTATGAAAAACTTGTGTGCGTTTTGAGTCAGGTGTGTCTGTGCAGTCCGAATCTGAATCCAGAACGTGAGAGACTTGGACTCTATCTTCTCTTGGGCCAAAAGTGACGTGAGAGAACTTTTTGGACAGCAAATAAACATCTCTTTCTTCCTTATCTTCATATGTGGATTGTACAAATGTCCCATACACCTGCAATTAGACAAAACACAAAAGTGTGTGAAGTATTTTTGTTCTGGATAACATAAATAGATTATTGAATAGTTTGCACTAGAAATCACCTGACAAATATGCATATATGCAATATTTTTGGTCATATCCAAGGTAGTCATGTCCTCATCATCCTCCCCTTCTTGAAAATAAAGCCGTCCTCGGCGTTGCTTAATCTGAAATGTGGCTAACAAAAGAGACAAGGTGTACATGTTGTATATGTATATGTCATCCATTTTTACTTCCCTTGATTTTTGCATATATGACACATAAATATATGAGTAACTTGCATAGTTCATAAAATCTAAAGCCAAAAAATTAGCACAAGAAGTAGAAGGCATGAAAATATTGCAACTCAGTTTGCACATATAAGTGAAGCTCTTATTCATTTCAAAAGATTGACAATGTTCATCATTAAACCATCCCAACATTGGTGAATAAACCTTACTTGCATCAAATTTACATGCTACAACATGCTTAAATAAGCAAACATGCAATAAGTCATTCAACACAGAATCATCACCAAGATTAGAGGTCATATCAAAATGATTAAACATTGGTTCTTTTGCATCAATAGTTAATTCAATGGGTGCACTCAAAATTGTTGGTATTTCAGTTGTTTGATCACATGGCAAAGTCAAATTATCAACATAGTCCTCTAAAATAGGTGGTGTGATCAAAGTAGTGGGTAGCTCATCAGATGGTGCATTCAAATTGACAAGGCATTCATCATTCTCATGTAGAGATGGAAGATCAGTACCTTTGTCATTACCTCTTATGATCAACTCAGATGATGTAGCCACTCTCAGGGGTGATGTGTCATATGGTGGAGGTGATGTAGTCCTGACAACAATGGATGTGGTTGTCATAGTATGCCTAGTAGTTGAAGGAACAATCATATCAACTCTTGGAATGTGCACCGTGCGCTTGTTCTCCTCGTGGCCAACACGTCGTTTTATTTCCTGACTCTATCAGTGGCCCTTGGTGGAGGGGTCCGAAATCAACCCTATCTCTTGTTTCCCCACACATACGGACTCTAAAAATAGCCTATACTTATGTATTTCGAAATTACATGGGCCTGGCCCAATAATAAGGTGACGCAGCACCTAAAATAGCCTCGGGATGAAATTTATGAAGTGGCATCTTGTATATTTCGTCCAAGGCTTCATGCACACATTATGGTGGCTTCAAAGTCCTGAAATCATCACTTGTAACGCCGTTCTTGTTCCCCTTGCGCATGCCATCATCTCCATGCTTGTTCTTGCTCCAATGTTCATCCTTCTCCAAGCTAGGCACTTCATTTGTAAGCAAAACAAATGTATCCAATTTAGGCAGCATCATATTCTCATGAACATTAGAATCATTACCAAGAAACGAAAGTACCTGGTAATTTAGTTGGCGTGCACGAGCTCTAGTAATTGGTCCAGTATGTATAGCAGCAGGGGCTGTGGGTGTAACAATTGTATTGATGTCCTCATCACTTCCCGTGAGTCCCTGATCTTGATCGTACACATTTGCGTGCATGATTAGTGTCTGATTGAATCGGGGGCGTCACAAGTTGGTATCAGAGCCAACTGCCTGTAGGAATCCCCCTTCCAACTCCTTGGCCGAAGTCGAGTCTAGCCTTTACAAAACTTTTACTAACATGGCTGTGCGGCCCATGGGCCCATGTCGCCATTGGGTGGTACTAGGATCTTTTACTCCTCGACCTTTACTCTGGGATTCTGAACTCTCCTCTATTCGGGTTAAACGATTTTTTCAAAAATCTAACTTTAGGTTCTCGAAAATACTTTCTCCCAGAGAGGCCCTTCAGTCCAGATGATCACCGACTGCACCAGAAGATTTCGAAGATACTCTCCGATTTTCTCTTGAGACCTTGTGCCCGTTGCCTTTGCAATTCCCTACCACTGAAATATCCCTATGGATAAATACTTACACCTGTCGTGCTTACTTTTATTCTCAGTCGATCTTGTTATTACAAGATACCCTGAGAATATTTTGTGCCTACTGCCTTGCAGTTCTTTGCCACCTGAATACCCCTAAGAATAACTTCTCGCACCTTCCGAGTATCCGCTCATCCCAGTTGTTCAGGTGTTTCACAAAAGTCTTTGAAATACTATTCAATCCTCCGAAAATCCTTAGCAGCTTTATTGCTCTGCAAATACTTGTCTACTAGCATTATGGATGCTTCCCATATATCTGGCAATATTCACTAGTATCTTTTGACACCGTCATTTTGATCCTATTGATTCAACATGTGTGTGAATGCACACAATCATCTATCAACCCTTCTAACTTATCTTTCCGAATGAGACATCATTTTTGAACATGAGCTGGTTCTCGACCAAACTATTTGTCGCCAATTGTGCCTCTGGTTTATCCAACTTATCCATCCTTGGTCAGAGCGACTGCTTCTGATCTTTTGTTTTGGAAATCATAATTCCTTGGTTATCTAAGCATCGAATTATTCCGCTGTTCTATAATATGATGCCCGTGCATTCTTTCTGGAATACCGATACTCACCTCAACTCCGTTGTGGATTGCCCGATCCATTGTTGGATTGCTATCCGACAGTGTCCTTCATATTCAATCACCTTGTGAGTTCTTCCCCTGATACATAGTGCCTTTGGTAAATTGTATCATCTGCTTGGCCAACCATGCTCTGCTTTCGAGCTGGTGGTATTTACTATTGAAGTTTGTGGTATATGTTCCTAAGATGCCCTGATGGGTTGAACCTACGCCTTCCCTAATCCATGTGAACCCGAAAGATTACACGGGTCATATTTATCTGGTATTGCACCAGGTAAAAAAAAACACTTTCAACAACTAATGTCATTTTCGAAATACGAGAGGTGAATGAAAGGTTATGCATTGAAGAAGTGGGAGTTGACCTTGAACTTTGTGTTCATGCCCATGGACATGATGTAGATCATATCATTAAAGCTTCTCTTAAATTAATTATTCCCTTGGTATAAGTTCTTATATCTGGGATTTGGCCTATTGCAATCGTGGTTCCGACCATGATCTCCTTGAAATACCATTTCTCATGCAAGTTTAAGCACTTACCTTCTTTAGAGCAATACCCCAGTCTAAGCTCTACTTTGGACTATCGTCGAGTATTACCCCCTGGTATCTCGAGATTATCTTGGAACTGCATAACTCCTTATGAGTTCTTCATCAAGTACTACATTCTCACTGATTACAATTTTTCATGGGCTCTGAGTTATTAAACACTCAAAGACATCGATAACTGAACCGAGTCCGCACTACGGTTCAACAACTCTCAGTAATCTTCTTTAAGTACGAGTTTGTACCCGACCACGCCATTCCTAGCCTGTTTGGCTATATCATTGCCTTGATGATTTCAAACTGTGCCACCTGGTCCTTATTCCGGGAGCACCAGTTTCGACGATGAGCTAAGCTTACGTCGATCTTCCTCGTCATACCATTTCTCCTTGACCAACAAACTTGATTTCGAGTTTGTGTCGTACCCTTGGTTCCAATAACCTTTCGCTTCGCCAATTCCTTTGACTTGTTGACGTCGCCGATCGATTACATCTTCATGAAATCTGTCGACAAATGTGTCGTGATCCTCATCAACCTTATGAGTTCTTCCAGGATATCAATTGAATTCATGATGAGAAATACCATCCTTGTCCCTCGATGATTTGAGTTATCAGCGGCAACATTCTTGCCTTCCCCCCCCCC
>NW_025228200.1:101714-102359 GCF_018294505.1 Triticum aestivum | reverse complement strand
TTTCCTTGCTATCCAGCAATTGTTCTTCTTTACCTTGGAGTATTATCGTCCTTTATGTCAAGAATGTTCTGAGATTTGTTCCACCTCTTGAGAACTCTTGACATAGAAATACTTCTCACCATCACCATTCTTTCTTGGTCCCTGTGTTAATTCCAACAAGTGAACGGTGTTGTTTGGATTCTTTCCTTCTACCAACCCTATCTCCTTGAAGTTAATGGTCGAAAGTTCATTCTTAGGCTATTGATTATTGCATCACCATTCTGACATTGGTCGTGCAACCCAACCCATATTTCGGGCGCACCTTTCAACCAATGTTTAATGGTGTATGTTTTCCTCGAGCATACTTCCTTATATCATTTGATCTGGCTAATGTTATCTCCTTGTTCACATAGTTGTGGAAATCCATCCTTTTTGGAAATGTCAATGGGTTGTCGCTGAGTCAATCAGTCACCTCCTCACCTCTCCTTGATTTAATGATGAACTCTTGTTTCGGAACTCGCTTCCATAGTTCATTTCCTGAAAATCTTACAATGTCAACTCGTCAATTGTGTTGCACCTTTTCTTCTCAGGCATCCTGAGTTTGAGGTATCATGACACCAATTGGATATGAATCTCGGTCAGATATGATGGTTGGGACAACTTTCC
>NW_025228200.1:99603-101704 GCF_018294505.1 Triticum aestivum | reverse complement strand
CTGACAAATGTCATCTTCTTGTTCACATTATCGTGGAAATCCATCAGTTTGGAATTCTCGATGAATTGTCGCTGAGCCCATCAGCCACCTTCTCATCCCCTCCTTGGTTTAATGATGAACTCTTGTTTCGGAACTCGCTTCCATAGTTCATTTCCTGAAAATCTTACAATGTCAACTCGTCAATTGTGTTGCACCTTTTCTTCTCAGGCATCCTGAGTTTGAGGTATCATGACACCAATTGGATATGAATCTCGGTCAGATATGATGGTTGGGACAACTTTCCGAGAGTTATGATGTTGATCCTTTGGTGACCCGGTAACCTGATGTCATGCCTAGCACCCCCCCCCCCCGGCTGGAGGACCTATCATTATAGATTCCTTTTCAGCAAGGTTATCCATTCACCATGAGGAAATTGTAAGACTTATTGTACAAGTTGTTCCTGATGGATCCTTCGTGTTTCCAGAGTCTGATCTTCACATGAAGACCATGTCAATGCTATCTCGAAGCATGCCTATGGTACTCCAATTTTCAACAAGAACATTTGAAACCCAATGTTAAATGTTTCCTGCCCAATTATCCAAACACCGTTGAATGGGTAATGTCATGAAAATTTCTCTTCCCTTTCCTAAAAGGGTTTTCTACGCTATATCCCGTCATGAATATCATGCGTTGCTTGCCCTTGGGAAGGATATACCCCCTGATATATGTGTTTAAACACATTTTCCTTTTCATTGTTCTGTTTAATCTGATAATCTTATTTTCCTTTCCATTGGTTGGTTTAACCTTTCTTGAGGTCTATATAATCTAAGCAGTATTATTCTCCTGCTTATGTAAACACCTCGGTGTACAACTCTGTCAGTAAGGCCCTGTTGAAATTGTCGATAGCATTCCGGTCACCACCGATGGACGAGAACTCTGCCTATTGGTCCGCCTCGTTCAACGAGCAGGAAAATGGTTCTCTTCGTCCCTCGCCCCTGGTACTGACATTGTGCCGACATAACTGATAGGCTACCCTCTGACATGCCTTGCTATTGTGACCGTGCGAGATGTCACCGCTCCTATTTTTAACCCACATGGTGGGCCCATAACCCACAGTTCCACAGGATCGAAATCTGACTCTCCTGTACACCCCCTGTTCCCAAAGTTATTCCTCACGCGTGGCCTCGTGTGTAATTCACGAGCCACCTTCTGATGAGATCATCAATTTGGTATCAGACGCAATACTTATTCCCATTGCTCTGAACCCCTTTCACACTTCGCTTCAGGCAACGAACGATTACCTATGCGCTTGAAACTTCTATTTTGCACCTTCTTGCTATGCTCTCGATATTGTCTTAAATTTCAATTCGAGAGTTACTTTCCGCCACCTTCCTCGTTGTTGTCTACCAGATAATCTACCCTGCAGAGATCCATTCTTCAGTATACCCCCTTAATCTTTCGTTAGTACGATGAAATTTTCGAAGAAAGGATGATGACTTCATCATGATGGCCTGAAGCAGAGAAAGGAAGACATCAATATAATGGGTCGACCTCTTCGAGAAGAGCAACCAAGACTGAGAAGATCCGTTAGCATTTCGTAATTAGATCCCTCCCCCCTTACTCCTGCTCCTAAATCTCGGGACGAGATTTCTTGTAGTGGAGGAGAATTGTGACGCCCGGATAATCAAGCTACAGTAACCCTCTGGTAATGATGCCACGTCACCTCGATTATTGTTGATAATCTCGTGTTAGCTCGGAACCGAACCAAATTCAAATTTGAATTAAAGTCAAAACAATTAAAGTTTTCAAAAGTCAAAACTAAATTGTTCCTAATGTGTCTAATAATCCATAATAAATGCTGGTGAAGAAATCATCTCTTAATAAAATACTTAAATGCACTAAATAAACTAAAACAATAGCCAAAACAATTATTTAAATGCTTTAAAATGAGAAACAATTACAAACTAATATATTTAGGTGCCAAGTTAATTGTGACAGTGGTATAATTCCTATTACCAATTTAGGGATCATTTTTGTACTTCACAAAACTAAAATACAATCAGGAACAAAATAAAACAGAAAAGAAATAAAATATATAAAAGAAAAAAAAACAGAAACAACA